>NC_053022.1:535533908-535671157 GCF_003073215.2 Triticum urartu
CTGACGCTATTTTCAGCAGAATTACCATGGTGTTATTTATGTGCAGAAACAAAAGTTCTCGGAATGACCTGAAACTTCACGGAGCAACTTTTTAGAAAATAAAAAATACCTGCAAAAGATGAAGGCCAGGGGGCCCACCACCGGTCCACGAGGGTGGGGGGCGTGCCCCCTACCTCGTGGGCCCCCTTGAGCTCCTCTGACTCCAACTCCAACTCTATATATTGTGTTTCAGGGAGAAAAAAATCAGAGAGAAGAATTCATCGCGTTTTACGATACGGAGCCGCCGCCAAGCCCTAAAACCTCTCGAGAAGGATGATCTGGAGTCCGTTCGGAGCTCCGGAGAGGGGAATCCGTCGCCATCGTCATCATCAACCATCCTCCATCACCAATTTCATGATGCTCACCGCCGTGCGTGAGTAATTCCATCGTAGGCTTGCTGGACGGTGATGGGTTGGATGGGATCTATCATGTAATCGAGTTAGTTTTGTTAGGGTTTGATCCCTAGTATCCACTATGTTCTGGGATTGATGTTGCTATGACTTTGCTATGCTTAATGCTTGTCACTAGGGCCCGAGTGCCATGATTTCAGATCTGAACCTATTATGTTTTCATCAATATATGAGAGTTCTTGATCCTATCTTGCAAGTCTATAATCACCTATTATGTGTTATGATCCGTTAACCCCGAAGTGACAATAATCGGGATACTTACCGGTGATGACCGTAGTTTGAGGAGTTCATGTATTCACTATGTGTTAATGCTTTGTTCCGGCACTTTATTAAAAGGAGGCCTTAATATCCCTTAGTTTCCGTAAGGACCTCGCTGCCACGGGAGGGTAGGACAAAAGATGTCATGCAAGTTCTTTTCCATAAGCACGTATGACTATATTCGGAATACATGCCTACATTACATTGATGAACTGGAGCTAGTTCTGTGTCACCCTAGGTTATGACTGTTACATGATGAACCGCATCCGGCATAATTCTCCATCACCGATCCATTGCCTACGAGCTTTCTATATATTGTTCTTCGCTTATTTAATTTTCCGTTGCTATTGCTATCATCACTACAAAATACCAAAAACATTACTTTTGCTATCATTACCTTTTATTATCATTGCCACTACTATCATATTACTTTGCTACTAAACACTTTGCTGCAGATACTAAGTTTCCAGGTGTGGTTGAATTGACAACTCAGCTGCTAATACTTGAGAATATTCTTTGGCTCCCCTTGTGTCGAATCAATAAATTTGGGTTGAATACTCTACCCTCGAAAACTGTTGTGATCCGCTATACTTGTGGGTTATCATGGGGTTGTTATATTCCCGCTTCTGCCGATTGTGTCACGTAAGGGGGGGGGGGAAACCGGCGTATCATACAAGTGTTTGCAAGCGGGCGAATTGTGGGATTGTTATATCTCCCTTCTGCTAATTGCGTCGTGTAAGGGGGTGCAAACAGGTGAATCATGGGTTTCTTATACTTCCCATTCTGCTATAAGAGGGTGCAAATGGAGAACAAACGTAGCAAGTTATATTTTCCTTTTTACTGATCGTGTCAGGCAAGAGGTGCAGACGAGTGGATCTTGGGCTTGTTATATTTCCCCTTTTGCTAATGGAGAACAAAATATTCCGAAAACAAGCTTTACCTTACAAGAAGATCATTGGCAAGGCTACCACCTTATGTAGAAGCAAGCCATGGCCCGCTCAGCCCAGGAGCAATCCCCCATGATGAGCCAACCTAGGTGAGGGAGTCCTAGATTAGGGGGTCTCCGGACAGCCGGACTATATCCTTTGACCGGACTATTGGACTATGAAGATACAAGTTTGAAGACTTCGTCCCGTGTCTGGATGGGACTCTACTTGGCGTGGAAGGCAAGCTAGGCAATACGGATATGTATATCTCCACCTTTGTAACCGACCTTGTGTAACCCCAGCCCCCTCCGGTGTCTATATAAATCGGAGGGTTTTAGTCTGTAGGACAACAGACAATCATACCATAGGCTAGCTTCTAGGGTTTAGCCTCTTCGATCTCGTGGTAGATCAACTCTTGTAATACTCATATCATCAAGAACAATCAAGCAGGACGTAGGGTATTACCTCCATCAAGAGGGCCCGAACCTGGGTAAACATCGTGTCGCCTGCCTCCTGTTACCATCCGCCTTAGACGCACAGTTCGGGACCCCCTACCCGAGATCCGCCTATTTTGACACCGACATTGGTGCTTTCATTGAGAGTTCCACTGTGTCGTCACCGCAAGGCTTGATGGCTCCTTCGATCATCGCTAGCGATGCGGTCCAGGGTGAGGCTTTCCTCCCCAGACAGATCTTCGTATTCGGCGGCTTCACTCTGCGGGCCAATTCGCTTGGCCATCTGGAGTAGATCGAAAGCTACGCCCCTGGCCATCAGGTCAGATTTGGAAACTTGAACTACACGGCCGACATCCACGGAGACTTGATCTTCGACGGATTCAAGCCCATGTCGGACGTGCCGCACAGTCGCGACGAGCATGACGTAACTCTGCTGTCAAACGATGTTCGGGAGATCGCATCCGCAACCACTCCGGCTTTCAATCTGGAGCAAGTCGCGCCATCCGAGAGCGGAGGGATGGACCCCGCCATGGAGGTCTCACTCTCAGTGGCGATAGAGCCGGATACTGACTTCACCCCTTACAAGAGCCATGTCGCCGAACCACTGGATTCATCTCCGGCCACGGACTCCGAGCCGCTCACATCCGTGCCCGTCGAGTCTGACTGGGCGCCGATCATGGAGTTCACCTCCGTGGATATCTTTCAACACTCACCTTTCGGAGATGTGCTAAATTCATTAAGGTCCCTCTCCCTATCAGGAGAACCTTGGCCGAACTATGTCCGGCTAGAATGGGATGCGGACAACGAAGAAATTCGCTGCCCACCCACCACCCACTTAGTAGCCACTGTCGACGACTTAACCGACATGCTCGACTTCGACTCCGAATACATCGACGGTATGGACGATGATGCCGGAGACAAATAGGAACCACCGCCCACAAGGCGCCGGACCACCATTTCATCACATGACGTATACATGGTGGATACACCCAGAGAGGGCAATGGCGAAGAGACAGCGGGGGATGCACCCTCCAAGAAACCCAAGCGCCGACGTCAGTGGCGCCGCCCTAAGTCCCGCCATAGCAAAAACAGCGATAACAGCGCAAGAGGGAATAATAGTCCACTCGACTCTGGAAGAAATGACAACTGCACCACCCGGTGGCAGAAAACGATCAAGATGCAAACTGCAAACATAGTATGGATCCGACGTCCGAACACGATGACACCAAGGATAAGCCTCATCAAACCCCATCTGGGGAAGAAAGCAGTCCAGACGAAGATGCACGCATCATCCAGGAAACACACTTGTAGCAAGAGAACCTCCGCAGAAGGCTTATTGCCACAGCGAGGAGCCTGAAGAAACAGAAGCAACGGCTCAAGGTTGCACAAGATACGCTCAACAGCAAGTGGAACAAAGTAACAAAGTATGGTGGAAGTTACCATAAAAATAGCTATCCAAAGCGCAAGCTATTACCAGAATTCGACGATGAGGCCTTAGAGCCCATACAGCCGAAAAGTGATACGGCCAACCGGCCGGATCCACCACCCTGCGAACCCGATAGAGCGGCTAACAAAGTCGTGCATATGTCAACACACGATCTACGTGAGAACTTGCGTCAGAAATTCGGCGCGACCAGATCTATCTATGGATCTAGGAAGCGCGCTACGGTACACAACCAACACCAAATACTACAACCGTCCGAACACCATGGCGCATCCCATTACAGGGGCGCCGCACACCCCTTATGTTTCACTGATGAGGTGTTGGATCACGAATTCCTAGAGGGATTCAAACCGGTGAACATAGAGGCATATGACGGAACCACGGACCCTGGAGTCTGGATAGAGGACTTCATCCTCCATATTCATATGGCTCGTGCAGATGATCTCCATGCCATTAAATACTTGCCCCTCAAGCTTAAAGGGCCAGCTCGACACTGGCTGAAAAGCCTCCCCGAAAACTCAATTGGAAGTTGGGAGGAGCTCGAGGACGCTTTTCGGGCCAATTTTCAAGGGACTTATGTCCGACCTCCGGATGCAGACGATTTAAGTCATATAATCCAACAGTCCGGAGAGTCCGCCCGAAAACTTTGGAACAGGTTCCTCACCAAGAAGAACCAAATTGTCGACTGTCCGGACGCCGAAGCCTTAGCAACTTTTAAACACGGTGTCCGAGACGAATGGCTCGCCAGACACCTCGGTCAAGAAAAACCGAGAACAATGGCAGCCCTAACAAGCCTCATGACCCGCTTTTGTGCGGGCAAGGACAGCTGGTTGGCCCGTAGCAGCACGAGCGACCCAAGCACATTCGAAGTCAGGGATGGCAATGGTAAACCACGACGCAACAAAAACAAGCGTCAAAATAAAGAAGGTAGCCCAGATAACACGGCAATAAACGCCGGATTCAGGGGCTCCCGACCAGGTCAGCGGAAAAAGCCTTTCAAAGGCAGCAGAGAAGGACAATCTGGCCTAAACAAAATTCTTGACAAACTCTGTCAGATTCACGGCACCCCAGACAAACCTGCAAATCATACCCACAGAGAATGTTGGGTCTTCAAGTAGGCCGGTAAGCTAAACGCCAAACACAAAGGGGAAGAGACACCAAGCGAAGACGAAGATGAACCTCGCCACCAAAACGCCGGAGGACAGAAAAAGTTCCCACCAGAGGTTAAAACAGTAAACGTGATCCATGTGACAAAGAGGAGAAGCAATCACGCATTCCGATGCACACACGCCATAGAGCCCGTCACTCCTAGGTTCAACCCCTGGTTGGCTTGCCCGATCACTTTTGATCGTAGGTATCACAATACAAATATCCGGCGCGAAGGACTGACGGCCTTGGTGTTAGACCCATTAATAAATGGGTACCATTTCACAAGGGTCCTCATGGACGGCGGCAGTGATCTAAATCTGATATATCAGGACACAGTCCGCAAAATGGGGATAGAAAAATGGGGATAGACCCAACACAAATAAGCCACAGTAATACTACCTTCCAGGGAGTAATACCAGGCCAAGAGGCCCGCTGTACGGGCTCTCTACTACTAGAGGTGGTATTCAGTTCTCCCGATAACTTCCGAAGCGAAACGTTAACTTTTCACATCGCTCCATTCCGAAGTGATTATCAAGCACTACTCGGGAGGGCGGCTTTCGCTCGTTTTAACGCAATACCGCATTATGCTTTTCTCAAGCTCAAGATGCCCGGTCCACATGGCATCATCACAGTTAGTGGAAATATCAAACGTTTTTACGTACGGAAGAGGACGCGGCGGCTCTAACAGCCGCGAACTAGACGGCCTCACCAACCAGAAAAAATGGAAGGTCGTCAAGACCACGGACACGGTTAGACGAATCCGGTGTTCCATCATATTTACATGAGATTGGTTTTCGAACCCTCATAAAATGATACCAGGGGCTTCCCGCGTGTAATCAGGGCCAGCCTGGCTCAACTTGGTTTCTCTTGAATTTTGATAGTTCATTGATAATAACCAACTCTTCTTTCTTTTTTTTGGCACGACAACTTTCACCTAAGATCTTTGCTTTTGCAGATGACAATCGTGCTACACCCGTCCAGGACACGACACAACGGAGACACAGGCGCAGACGTGCAGCAAGGACCCACCCAAAGGTTTCTCTTTAGATCAAGACCCTGCGTAAACCTTTTTTACTATCTCTTGTTGCTCACATCCTCTGGATACTCCACACAACCGAGAAGGATGCAGGCGTTATTGGCATGTGGCCACGCCAGGATTTTGCACGTACCTGGACACATGGGGTTTCTTATTAAGGGAATTGTTTAGCCCGGTGTATGTTATAAAGACCAAACACCTTAGGGAGTGTTCGGCGTCGCGAGTTTGGCCCTATATGCATCAGCTCCGAATCATGTCTTTGGTCAAATGTTGGGTTTGCCCGGCTCCCACGTTTTGGTACCTTACGTTCCGTTATATCGGCTAAGGTAGCACTGGGAGAACTACTGCGATTGTGCCCTGGTTCATCCGGATGAGCACCTCAGTAGAGAAAGCCGAAAACTGACTGTCATGATATAGCGAGAGACTGGTCAACCACTCGATGACTCATCGGAATCTTCGGGATTCCTCCGCATTAACGAAGGACCGCTTCCCGGTCATGTACGTACGCGCCCCGTATTCGGACGAGCGCAGAAGTACCAGGGGCTATATAGTAGCCCCACTGTCAAACTCCTATGGCTAAGTGAAAGTGTTAAAGCAATATAGTCCGATTGCCTCGTTCGCTACGCTATCACCTCCTTAACGGACCAAGACACTGGATCAAGTGTGGATATGCATCTTTTGCAAACACCCCCGCATTATATGCGTGGGGGCGGAAGCCGACGACTGCAACCTTTCAGGTTATACACATATATACATAAACGGCCGCACAGGAGGCACCATAGTACTTTCGGGCAAAAGTATAAATACAGCCTTGATAATTCAATAAAACATTGTTTTTACAATGGGAATACATGTCACTTGAACATAACATTCTTCGAGCACTGGGCCTATATTGAACGAGCGCCGTCAAGAACTTCTTCAAAGTAGTGCTCGGCAGCCACTCGGCCTACGGCCGAACCCTGTGTCGCAACAGTGGTGGCCTCCATCTCCGCCCAATATGTCTTGACACGGACAAAGGCCATCCGCGCACCCTCTATGCATGCTGATCTCTTTACAACATCGATGTGTGGCACAACACCAAGGAATTGTTGCACTAAGCTAAAGTAGCTATTCGGCCTTGGCCCTCCCGGCCACAGGTGATCCACAACGGACCTCATGGCAAGTCCGGACAACCTATGGAGCTCAGCCCACTCGGCCAATCGCTCATTCAACAACAGCAAACGGACTGGAGCGTGGAACTGTGACCAGAACATTTTTTCCACTTCGGGACCTTTCTGATCCTTGAAGTACTCGGCCGCATTAGCAGCACTTGCAGCCAAATCCATGTATGTGTCCGCAGAACTCCATAGCCGGTCCAGAGGAGCATACTTCGGATCTCCGAACTTAGTCCGCAACAAGAAGGGCTTCCCAAACACGATATCTGCAGCTTGATTTAGCTCCTCCTTCGTCGCTCTAATTTTGGAGCGGGCTTCCTTGGCAGCCACCCGGGCCTTCTCCAGGTCTGTTGCCTTCGCCCGGTTCTCTTCTTTAAGAAACCGGTAACGGTCAGCGACAACTTTTAACTCTACAACCATCTTGGCTATTTTTTCCTTGCTCTCGCAATGCACGGCCTGTTCGGCCCTTAATTCTTCGTCCGCCTTTAAAGTGGCCACATTGCTACTCCTTACTTGCTCCTTGGCTCAGGCAAGCTCCGCCGGAAGGATCTCCACGGTGGCAGCTCTATCTGCAGTCACAACACATTAAAGATAATGGCATCATGCTACTCTTATTATGTGACGATCACCAGAAAAATCACTCACCCTGTGCCTCGTCAAGCCGCTTGTTGACAAGCACGATGTCGGCGTTTGCCGCATCAAGTTGCCGCTTTAGCTCGGCAAAACCATCAGTCCGGCTAGGCACCGGAGCTTCAGCCACCTGCACATAAAGGCGGTCTGGTTATTACCTAGGACTATGATCCTCTGTTTGCTGCTGTTTTCGACGACAACCAGAGTCTCAGGGGCTACTATCTGCATAAGGCATATCTAACGTATGCGGTACTGTTAAAAACATACATTATTTCACGTATCTCGAAGCCTTTCAGCAGACTCATGAAGGCTTCATGCAAACCGCTTTCAGCGGATGAAATCCTTTCAATTACCGTACCCATTAGCGTACGATGCGCTTCCGAGACGGCCGCTTGCCCCAAAAGATCCTTCAGCATGTTCGATCGCACACTGTACGGACCCTTGCTGTCGCTCTCCTTAGGAGACGGATACTGGGGATTCCAGGCAGCCAAAGGGTTATCCTCTGGCCCTAGTGGATCCGGAGATACCCTTCGCGACGACACTTCAAGGTCGCCTGCTTCTTGAGACGGGGTGTCTGCGGGAGGCGTTTCGCTCTCCATCATCTCCGAAAGAAGATCCCCCAAAGATGAACTCTGTCGAGAAGGGCTACAATCCGGACTACAATTTATAAGCATCGGTTATTGTCTTCGGAAGTAAGGTAGGATGTTTTCACTGTTAAGTACTTTTCGATTACTTACAGCTCGGTAGAGGGCTGATCCCCACGCGGATATTGTGCGGCAAGAATACCCTCCGAGGCAGGACCCTCTGATGAAGATTTCTTCTCCCGTTTTGAAACCTTAGTTTCCAGATCTTCAGAGGTAGTCCTCTTCCTTCCCCGGGGAGGGAGAATGTCAGGTTCTTCCCTTTGATTATCCTCCCTTGCAGAGGTGCTCATTCCCCCGGCTGAAATAAGTAGCGAGTGAGGCCCGCTTTCGCCCTCTTTATTCCCCCCATCATCTTCCTTTGAGGACACTGGATAAGGCATCGGCTCGAGCATCTTGTCCAATACCGGATTGTCCAAGCCCTCAGGAAGGGGGGCCGAACACCTGATCATCATCACCTTTGTTATCCAGTCCTGGTCAAAGAGCGGCTCTTTAGAATGATGCCATGATAAATGAAAGGACAGAAGGTCCGGCATAGGATTACTTACTGAAGGAAATATGCCCTACAGGCAATAATAAAGTTATTATTTATTTCCTTATTTCATGATAAATGTTTATTATTCATGCTAGAATTGTATTAACCGGAAACATAATACATGTGTGAATACATAGACAAACAAAGTGTCATTAGTATGCCTCTATTTGACTAGCTCGTTAATCAAAGATGGTTATGTTTCCTAACCATAGACACATGTTGTCATTTGATTAATGGGATCATATCATTAGGAGAATGATGTGATTGACATGACCCATTCCATTAGCTTAGCACCCGATCATTTAGTATGTTGCTATTGCTTTCTTCATGACTTATACATGTTCCTATGACTATGAGATTATGCAACTCCCATTTGCCGGAGGAACACTTTGTGTGCTACCAAACGTCACAACGTAACTGGGTGATTATAAAGGAGCTCTACAGGTGTATCCAAAGGTACATGTTGGGTTGGCGTATTTCGATATTAGGATTTGTCACTCCGATTGTCGGAGAGGTATCTCTGGGCCCTCTCGGTAATGCACATCACATAAGCCTTGCAAGCATTGCAACTAATGAGTTAGTTGCGAGATGATGTATTACGGAACGAGTAAAGAGACTTGCCGGTAACGAGATTGAACTAGGTATTGAGATACCGACGATCGAATCTCGGGAAAGTAACATACCGATGACAAAGGGAACAACGTATGTTGTTATGCGGTCTGACCGATAAAGATCTTCGTAGAATATGTGGGAGCCAATATGAGCATCCAGGTTCCGCTATTGGTTATTGACCGGAGACGTGTCTCGGTCATGTCTACATTGTTCTCGAACCCGTAGGGTCCGCACGCTTAAGGTTTTGATGACAGTTTCATTATGAGTTTATATGTTTTGATGTATCCAAGGAGTTTGGAGTCCCGGATGAGATCGGGGACATGACGAGGAGTCTCGAAATGGTCGAGATGTAAAGATCGATATATTGGACGACTATATTCGGACATCGGAAAGGTTCCGAGTGATTCGGGTATTTTCGAAGGTACCGGGGAGTTACGGGAATACGAGGAAGAAGCAATGGGCCTTAATGGGCCTTAGTGGGAAGGACCAGGAGGTGGCGCGCGCCCCTCCCAAGCCCAGTCCGAATTGGACAAGGGGTTTGGGGCGCGGCCCCTCCTTCCCCTCTTCCCCCCCTTTCCCCCTTCTCCTAGTTGGACTAGGAAAGGAGGAAACCTACTCCAACTAGGAGTAGGAATCCTACTCCCATGGCGCGCCCCTCCTAGGGCCGGCCTCCTCCCCCCTTGATCCTTTATATACGGGGGCAGGGGGGCACCTCTAGACACACAAGTTGATCCCTGTGATCGTTTTCTTAGCCGTGTGCGGTGCCCCCTTCCACCATACTCCTCGATAATATTGTAGCGGTGCTTAGGCGAAGCCCTGCAACGGTAGAACATCAAGATCGTCACCACGCCGTCGTGCTGACGGAACTCTTCCCCGACACTTTGCTGGATCGGAGTCCGGGGATCGTCATCGAGCTGAACGTGTGCTAGAACTCGGAGGTGCCATAGTTTCGGTGCTTGATCGGTCGGGCCGTGAAGACGTACGACTACATCAACCGCGTTGTCATAACGCTTCCGCTGCGGTCTACGAGGGTACGTAGACAACACTCTCCCCTCTCGTTGCTATGCATCACCATGATCTTGCGTGTGCGTAGGAAAATTTTGAAATTACTACGTTACCCAACAATGGCATCCGAGCCTAGGTTTTATGCGTTGATGTTGTGCACGAGTAGAACACAAGTGAGTTGTGGGTGATATAAGTCATACTGCTTACCAGAATGTCATACTTTGGTTCGGCGGTATTGTTGGATGAAGCGGCCCGGACCGACATTACGCGTACGCTTACGCGAGACTGGTTCTATCGACGTGCTTTGCACACAGGTGGCTGGCGGGTGTCAGTTTCTCCAACTTTAGTTGAACCGAGTGTGGCTACGCCCGGTCCTTGCGAAGGTTAAAACAGCACCAACTTGACAAACTATCGTTGTGGTTTTGATGCGTAGGTAAGAACGGTTCTTGCTCAGCCCGTAGCAGCCACGTAAAACTTGCAACAACAAAGTAGAGGACGTCTAACTTGTTTTTGCAGGGCATGTTGTGATGTGATATGGTCAAGACGTGATGAGATATAAGTTGTTGTATAAGATGATCATGTTTTATTGAAGTTATCGGCAACTGGCAGAAGCCTTATGGTTGTCTCTTTATTGCATAAGATGCAAGCGCCAAATAATTGCTTTACTTTATCGCTATGCGATAGAAATAGTTGCAAGAGCAGTAGTTGGCGAGACGACCATGTGATGACACATTGATATAGATCAAGATGATGGAGATCATGGTGTCATGCCGGTGACGATGGAAATCATGACGATATTTTGGAGATGGAGATCAAAGGCACAAGATGATGATGGCCGTATCATGTCACATATTTTGATTGCATGTGATGTTTATCTTTTATGCATCTTATCTTGCTTTGATTGACGGTAGCATTTTAAGATGATCTCTCGCTAATTATCAAGAAGTGTTCTCCCTGAGTATGCACCGTTGCGAAAGTTCTTCGTGCTGAGACACCACGTGATGATCGGGTGTGATAGGCTCTACGTTCAAATACAACGGGTGCAAAACAGTTGCACACGCGGAATACTCAGGTTATACTTGACGAGCCAAGCATATACAGATATGGCCTCGGAACACGGAGACCGAAAGGTCGAGCGTGAATCATATAGTAGATATGATCAACATAGTGATGTTCACCAATGAAGCTACTCCATCTCACGTGATGATCGGACATGGTTTAGTTGATTTGGATCACGTGATCACTTAGAAGATTAGAGGGATGTCTTTCTAAGTGGGAGTTCTTAAGTAATATGATTAATTGAACTTTAATTTATCATGAACTTAGTCCTGGTAGTATTTGCAAATCATGTTGTAGATCAATAGCTCGCGTTGTTGCTTCCCTATGTTTATTTTGATATGTTCCTAGAGAAAATTGTGTTGAAAGATGTTAGTAGCAATGATGCGGATTGGATCCGTGATCTGAGGTTTATCCTCATTGCCGCATAGAAGAATTATGTCCTTGATGCACCGCTAGGTGACAGACCTATTGCAGGAGCAGATGCAGACGCTATGAACGTTTGGCTAGCTCAATATGATGACTACTTGATAGTTTAGTGCACCATGCTTAACGGCTTAGAATCGGGACTTCAAAGACGTTTTTGAACGTCATGGACCATATGAGATGTTCCAGGAATTGAAGTTAATATTTCAAGCAAATACCCGAGTTGAGAGATATGAAGTCTCCAACAAGTTCTATAGCTAAAAGATGGAGGAGAATAGCTCAAGCAGTGAGCATGTGCTCAGATTATCTAGGTACTACAATCGCTTGAATCAAGTGGGAGTTAATCTTCCAGATAAAATAAGTGATTGATAGAATTCTCTAGTCACCATCACCAAGTTAGTAGAACTTCGTGATGAACTATAATACGCAAGGGATAACAGAAACAATTCCCAAGCTCTTCGTGATGCTGAAATCGACGAAGGTAGAAGTCAAGAAAAACATCAAGTGTTGATGGTTAACAAGACCACTAGTTTCAAGAAAAAGGGCAAAGGGAAGAAAGGGGAACTTCAAGAAGAACGGCAAGCAAGTTGCTGCTCAAGTGAAAAACCCAAGTCTGGACCTAAGCCTGAAACAGAGTGCTTCTACTGCAAAGGGACTGGTCACTGGAAGCGGAACTACCCCAAGTAATTGGCGGATAAGAAGGATGGCAAAGTGAACATAGGTATATTTGATATGCATGTTATTGATGTGTACTTTACTAGTGTTTATAGCAACCCCTCGGTATTTGATACTGGTTCAGTTGCTAAGAGTAGTAACTCGAAACGGGAGTTGCAGAATGAACAGAGACTAGTTAAGGGCGAGGTGACGATGTGTGTTGGAAGTAGTTCCAAGATTGATATGATCATCATCGCACACTCCCTATACTTTCGAGATTAGTGTTGAACCTAAATAAGTGTTATTTGGTGTTTGCGTTGAGCATGAATATGATTTGATCATGTTTATTGCAATACGGTTATTCATTTAAGTAAGAGAATAAATTGTTGTTCTGTTTACATGAATAAAACCTTATATGGTTACACACCCAATGAAAATGGTTTGTTGGATCTCGATCGTAGTGATACACATATTCATAATATTGAAACCAAAAGATGCAAAGTTAATAATGATAGTGCAACTTATTTGTGGCACTGCCGTTTAGGTCATATTGGTGTAAAGCGCATGAAGAAAATCCATGCTGATGGGCTTTTGGAATCACTTGATTATGAATCAGTTGATGCTTGCGAACCATGCCTCATGGGCAAGATGACTAAGACTCCGTTCTTCGGAACAATGGAGCGAGCAACAGATTTGTTGGAAATAATACATATTGATGTATGTGGTCCGATGAATATTGAGACTCGCGGCAGGTATCATTATTTTCTGATGATTGGAGCAGATATGAGTATATCAACTTGATGAAACACAAGTCTGAAACATTTGAAAAGTTCAAATAATTTCAGATGAAGTGGAGAATCATAGTAACAAAAATAAAAGTTTCTACGATATGATCGCAGAAGTAAAATATTTGAGTTACGAGTTTGGTCTTCAGTTAAAAACAATGTGAAATAGATTCACTACTCACGCCACCTGGAACACCACAATGTAATGGTGTGTCCGAACGTCATAACTGTACTTTATTAGATATGGTGCGATCTACCACTATCGTTTTGGGGTTATGCATTAAAGACATCTGCATTCACGTTTAAAAGGGCACCATCTAAGTCACCATCTAAGTCCGTTGAGACGACACAATCTGAACTGTGGTTTGGCAAGAAACCAAAGTTGTCGTTTCTTAAAGTTTGGGGTTGTGATGCTTATATGAAAAAAGTTCCATCCTGATAAGCTCAAACCCAAATCGGAGAAATATGTCTTCATAGGATACCCAAAGGAGACTGTTGGGTACACCTTCTATCATAGATCTGAAGGCAAGTTATTCATTGCTGAGAATGGATCCTTTCTAGAGAAGGAGTTTCTCTCAAAAGAAGTGAGTGGGAGGAAAGTAGAACTTGATGAGGTAACTGTACCTGCTCCCTTATTGGAAAGTAGTTCATCACAGAAATCTGCTCCTGTGACTACTAGACCGATTAGTGAGGAAGCTAATGATGATGATCATGTAACTTCAGATCAAGTTACTACAGAACCTCGTAGGTAAACCAGAGTGAGATCCGCACCAGAGTGGTACGGTAATCCAGTTCTGGAGGTCATGTTACTTGACCATGACGAGCCTACGAACTATGAGGAAGCGATGATGAGCCCAGATTCCGCGAAATGGCTTGAGGCCATGAAATCTGAGATGAGATCCATGTATGAGAACAAAGTATGGACTTTGATTGACTTGCCCAATAATCGGTGAGCCATTGAGATTAAATGGATCTTCAAGAGGAAGACGGGTAGTGTTACTATCAACAAAGCTAGAATTGTCGCAAAAAGGTTTTCGACAAGTTCAAAGGTGTTGACTACGATGAGAGTTTCTCACTCGTATCTATGCTTAAGTCTGTCTGAATCATGTTAGCAATTGCCGCATTTTATGAAATCCTGCAAATGGATAAATAAAACTGCATTCCTTAATGGATTTATTAAAGAAGAGTTGTATATGATACAACCAGAAGGTTTTGTCAATCCTAAAGGTGCTAACAAAATGTGCAAGCTCCAGCGATCCATCTATGGACTGGTGCAAGCATCTCGGAGTTGGAATATGCGCTTTGATGAGATGATCAAAGCATATAGTTTTATACAGACTTGTGGTGAAGCCTGTATTTACAAGAAAGTGAGTGGGAGCACTACAACATTTCTGATAAGTATATGTGTATGACATATTGTTGATCGGAAATAATGTAGAATTATTCTGCAAAGCATAAAGGAGTGTTTTGAAAGAAGTTTTTCAAAGAAAGACCTCGGTGAAGCTGCTTACATATTGAGCATCAAGATCTATAGAGATAGATCAAGATGCTTGATAAGTTTTTTCAATGAGTACATACCTTGACAAGATTTTGAAGTAGTGCAAAATGGAACAGTCAAAGAAAGAGTTCTTGCCTGTGTTACAAGGTGTGAAATTGAGTAAGACTTAAAGCCCGACCACGGCAGAAGATAGAAAGAGAATGAAAGCCATTCCCTATGCCTCAGCCATAGGTTCTATAAAGTATGCCATGCTATGTACCAGATCTATTGTATACCCTACACTGTTTTTGGCAAGGGAGTACAATAGTGATCTAGGAGTAGATCACTGGACATCGGTCAAAATTATCCTTAGTGGAATAAGAATATGTTTCTCGATTATGGAGGTGACAAAAGGTTCATCGTAAAAGGATTACGTCGATACAAGTTTTTGGCACTGATCCGGATGACTCCAAGTCTTCATCTGGATACATATTGAAAGTGGGAGCAATTAGCTAAAGTAGCTCCATGCAGAGCATTGTAGACATAGAAATTTGCAAAATACATACGGATCTGAATTTTGGCAGACTCATTGACTAAGCTTCTCTCACAAGCAAAACATGATCACACCTTAGTACTCTTTGGGTGTTAATCACATATAGATGTGAACTAGATTACTGACTCTAGTAAACCCTTTGAGTGTTGGTCACATGACGATGTGAACTATGGGTGTTAATCACATGGTGATGTGAACTATTGATGTTAAATCACATGGCGATGTGATCTAGATTATTGACTCTAGTGCAAGTGGGAGACTGGAGGAAGTATGCCCTAGAGGTAATAATAAAGTTATTATTTATTTCCTTATTTCATGATAAATGTTTATTATTCATGCTAGATTTGTATTAACCGGAAACATAATACATGTGTGAATACATAGACAAACAAAGTGTCACTAGTATGCCTCTACTTGACTAGCTCGTTAATCAAAGATGGTTATGTTTCCTAACCATAGACATGTGTTGTCATTTGATTAACGGGATCACATCATTAGGAGAATGATGTGATTGACATGACCCATTCCATTAGCTTAGCATCCGATCGTTTAGTATGTTGCTATTGCTTTCTTCATGACTTATACATGTTCCTATGACTATGAGATTATGCAACTCCCGTTTGCCGGAGGAACACTTTGTGTGCTACCAAACGTCACAACGTAACTGGGTGATTATAAAGGAGCTCTACAGGTGTCTCCAAAGCTACATGTTGGGTTGGCGTATTTCGAGATTAGGATTTGTCACTCCGATTGTCGGAGAGGTATCTCTGGGCCCTCTTGGTAATGCACATCACATATGAAGGAAATATGCCCTAGAGGCAATAATAAAGTTATTATTTATTTCCTTATATCATGATAAATGTTTATTATTCATGCTAGAATTGTATTAACCGGAAACATAATACATGTGTGAATACATAGACAAACAGAGTGTCACTAGTATGCCTCTACTTGACTAGCTCGTTAATCAAAGATGGTTATGTTTCCTAACCATGAACAAAGAGTTGTTATTTGATTAACGGGGTCACATCATTAGGTGAATGATCTGATTGACATGACCCATTCCATTAGCTTAGCACCCGATCGTTTAGTATGTTGCTATTGCTTTCTTCATGACTTATACATGTTCCTATGACTATGAGATTATGCAACTCCCGTTTGCCGGAGGAACACTTTGTGTGCTACCAAACGTCACAACGTAAATGGGTGATTATAAAGGTGCTCTACAGGTGTCTCCAAAGGTACATGTTGGGTTGGCGTATTTCGAGATTAGGATTTGTCACTCCGATTGTCGGAGAGGTATCTCTGGGCCCTCTCGGTAATGCACATCACATAAGCCTTGCAAGCATTGCAACTAATGAGTTAGTTGCGAGATGATGTATTACGGAACGAGTAAAGAGACTTGCCGGTAACGAGATTGAACTAGGTATTGAGATACCGATGATCGAATCTCGGGCAAGTAACATACCGATGACAAAGGGAACAATGTATGTTGTTATGCGGTCTGACCAATAAAGATCTTCGTAGGATATGTAGGAGCCAATATGAGCATCCAGGTTCCGCTATTGGTTATTGACCGGAGACGTGTCTCGGTCATGTCTACATTGTTCTCGAACCCGTAGGGTCCGCACGCTTAAGGTTTTGATGACAGTTATATTATGAGTTTATGAGTTTTGATGTACCGAAGTTAGTTCGGAGTCCCGGATGTGATCACGGACATGACGAGGAGTCTCGAAATGGTCGAGACATAAAGATTGATATATTGGACGGCTATATTCGGACACCGGAAGTGTTCCGGGTGATTTCGGAGAAAGGGGGGGGGGGGGGGGGGGGGGGGCGACGCCCCTCTTTCCTTCTCCCTCCCCACTTCTTTCCCCCTCCTAGTAGGAGTCCTACTAGGGCTCCTCCTTGGCGCGCCATAGGGGCCGGCCGGCCTCCTCCCCTTGATCCTTTATATATGGGGGCAGGGGGCACCCCTAGACACACAAGTTGATCCACGTGATCATATTCTTAGCCATGTGCGGTGCCCCCTTCCACCATAATCCTCGATAATATTGTAGCAGTGCTTAGGCGAAGCCCTGCGACGGTAGTACATCAAGATCATCACCACGCCGTCGTGCTGACAGAACTCTTCCCCGACACTTTGCTGGATTGGAGTCCGGGGATCGTCATCGAGCTGAACGTGTGCTAAAACTCGGAGGTGCTGTAGTTTCGGTGCTTGATCGGTCGGGCCGTGAAGACGTACGACTACATCAACCGCGTTGTGCTAACGCTTCCGCTGTCGGTCTACAAGGGTACGTAGATCACACTCTCCCCTCTCGTTGCTATGCATCACCATGATCTTGCGTGTGCGTAGGAATTTTTTTGAAATTACTACGTTCCCCAACAGTGGCATCCGAGCTTAGGTTTTATATGTTGATGTTATATGCACGAGTAGAACACAAGTGAGTTGTGGGCGATATAAGTCATACTGCTTACCAGCATGTCATACTTTGGTTCGGCGGTATTGTTGGACGAAGCGGCCCGGACCGACATTATGCGTACGCTTACGCGAGACCGGTTCTCCCGACGTGCTTTACACATAGGTGGCTTGCGGGTGACAGTTTCTCCAACTTTAGTTGAACCGAGTGTAGCTACGCCCGGTCCTTGCGAAGGTTAAAACAACACCAACTTGACAAACTATCGTTGTGGTTTTGATGCGTAGGTAAGATTGGTTCTTGCTTAAGCCCGTAGCAGCCACGTAAAACTTGCAACAACAAAGTAGAGGACGTCTAACTTGTTTTTGCAGGGCATGTTGTGATGTGATATGGTCAAGACATGATGCTAAATTTTATTGTATTAGATGATCATGTTTTGTAACCGAGTTATCGGCAACTGGCAGGAGCCATATGGTTGTCGCTTTATTGTATGCAATGCAATTGCGCTGTAATGCTTTACTTTATCACTAAAGCGGTAGCGATAGTCATGGAAGCATAAGATTGGCGAGACGACAACGATGCTACGATGGAGATCAAGGTGTCGCGCCGGTGACGATGGTGATCACGACGGTGCTTCGAAGATGGAGATCACAAGCAGAAGATGATGATGGCCATATCATATCACTTATATTGATTGCATGTGATGTTTATCTTTTATGCATCTTATCTTGCTTTGATTGACGGTAGCATTATAAGATGATCTCTCACTAATTATCAAGAAGTGTTCTCCCTGAGTATGCACCGTTGCGAAAGTTCTTCGTGCTGAGACACCACGTGATGATCGGGTGTGATAGGCTCTACGTTCAAATACAACAGGTGCAAAACAGTTGCACACGCGGAATACTCAGGTTATACTTGACGAGCCAAGCATATACAGATATGGCCTCGGAACACGGAGACCGAAAGGTCGAGCATGAATCATATAGTAGATATAATCAACATAGTGATGTTCACCAATGAAACTACTCCATCTCACGTGATGATCGGACATGGTTTAGTTGATTTGGATCACGTAATCACTTAGAGGATTAGAGGGATGTCTATCTAAGTGGGAGTTCTTTAAGTAAATTAATTGAACCTAAATTTATCATGAAACTTAGTACCTGATAGTATGTTGCTTGTTTATGCTTGATTGTAGATAGATGGCTCGTGCTGTTGTTCCGTTGAATTTTAATGCGTTCCTTGAGAAAGCAAAGTTGAAAGATGATGGTAGCAATTACACGGACTGGGTCCGTAACTTGAGGATTATCCTCATTGCTGCACAGAAGAATTACGTCCTGGAAGCACCGCTGGGTGCCAGGCCTGCTGCTGGAGCAACACCAGATGTTATGAATGTCTGGCAGAGCAAAGCTGATGACTACTCGATAGTTCAGTGTGCCATGCTTTACGGCTTAGAATTGGGACTTCAACGATGTTTTGAACGTCATGGAGCATATGAGATGTTCCAGGAGTTGAAGTTAATATTTCAAGCAAATGCCCGGATTGAGAGATATGAAGTCTCCAATAAGTTCTATAGCTGCAAGATGGAGGAGAACAGTTCTGTCAGTGAGCATATACTCAAAATGTCTGGGTATAATAATCACTTGATTCAATTGGGAGTTAATCTTCCAGATGATTGCGTCATTGACAGAATTCTCCAATCACTGCCACCAAGCTACAAGAGCTTCGTGATGAACTATAATATGCAAGGGATGAATAATACTATTCCCGAGCTCTTCGCAATGCTGAAAGCTGCGGAGGTAGAAATCAAGAAGGAGCATCAAGTGTTGATGGTCAACAAGACCACTAGTTTCAAGAAAAAGGGCAAAGGGAAGAAGAAGGGGAAATTCAAAAAGAACAGCAAGCAAGTTGCTACTCAAGAGAAGAATCCCAAACCTGGACCTAAGCCTGAAACTGAGTGCTTCTACTACAAGCAGACTGGTCACTGGAAGCGGAACTGCCCCAAGTATTTGGCGGATAAGAAGGATGGCAAGGTGAACAAAGGTATATGTGATATACATGTTATTGATGTGTACCTTACTAATGCTCGCAGTAGCACCTGGGTATTTGATACTGGTTCTGTTGCTAATATTTGGAACTCGAAGCAGGGACTACAGATTAAGCGAAGATTGGCTAAGGACGAGGTGACGATGCGCGTGGGAAACGGTTCCAAAGTCGATGTGATCGCAGTCGGCACGCTACCTCTACATCTACCTTCGGGATTAATATTAGACCTAAATAATTGTTATTTGGTGCCAACGTTAAGCATGAACATTATATCTGGATCTTGTTTGATGCGAGACGGTTATTCATTTAAATCTGAGAATAATGGTTGTTCTATTTATATGAGTAATATCTTTTATGGTCATGCACCCTTAAAGAGTGGTCTATTTTTATTGAATCTCGATAGTAGTGACACACATATTCATAGTGTTGAAGCCAAAAGATGCAGAGTTGATAATGATAGTGCAACTTATTTGTGGCACTGCCGTTTGGGTCATATCGGTATAAAACGCATGAAGAAACTCCATACTGATGGGCTTTTGGAACCACTTGATTATGAATCACTTGGTACTTGCGAACCGTGCCTTATGGGTAAGATGACAAAAACACCATTCTCCGGTACAATGGAGAGAGCAACAGATTTGTTGGAAATCATACATACAGATGTATGTGGTCCGATGAACGTTGAGGCTCGTGGCGGATATCGTTATTTTCTCACCTTCACAGATGACTTAAGCAGATATGGGTATATCTACTTAATGAAACACAAGTCTGAAACATTTGAAAAGTTCAAAGAATTTCAGAGTGAAGTTGAAAATCATCGTAACAAGAAAATAAAATTCCTACAATCTGATCGTGGAGGAGAATATTTGAGTTACGAGTTTGGTGTACATTTGAAAAATTGTGGAATAGTTTCGCAACTCACGCCACCCGGAACACCACAACGTAATGGTGTGTCCGAACGTCGTAATCGTACTTTACTAGATATGGTGCGATCTATGATGTCTCTTACTGATTTACCGCTATCGTTTTGGGGATACGCTCTACAGACGGCCGCATTCACGTTAAATAGGGCACCATCAAAATCCGTTGAGACGACGCCTTATGAACTGTGGTTTGGCAAGAAACCAAAGTTGTCGTTTCTGAAAGTTTGGGGCTGCGATGCTTATGTGAAAAAGCTTCAACCTGATAAGCTCGAACGCAAATCGGAGAAATGTGTCTTCATAGGATATCCAAAGGAAACTATTGGATACACCTTCTATCACAGATCCGAAGGCAAGACTTTTGTTGCTAAATTTGGAAACTTTCTGGAGAAGGAGTTTCTCTCGAAAGAAGTGAGTGGGAGGAAAGTAGAACTTGACGAGGTAATTGTACCTACTCCCTTATTGGAAAGTAGTACATCACAAAAACCTGTTTCTGTGACACCTACACCAGTTAGTGAGGAAGCTAATGATGATGATCATGAAACTTCAGAACAAGATACTACCGAACCTCGTAGATCAACCAGAGTGAGATCCGCGCCAGAGTGGTACGGTAATCCTGTTCTAGAAGTCATGCTACTAGATCATGATGAACCTACGAACTGTGAAGAAGCGATGGTGAGCCCAGATTCCGCAAAATGGCTTGAAGCCATGAAATCTGAGATGGGATCCATGTATGAGAACAAAGTATGGACTTTGGTTGACTTGCCCAATGATCGGCAAGCAATTGAGAATAAATGGATCTTCAAGAAGAAGACTGACGCTGACGGTAATATTACTGTCTACAAAGCTCGACTTGTCGCAAAAGGTTTTCGGCAAGTTCAAGGGATTGACTACGATGATACCTTCTCACCCGTAGCGATGCTTAAGTCTGTCCGAATCATGTTAGCAATTGCTGCATTTTATGATTATGAAATTTGGCAGATGGATGTCAAAACTGCATTCCTGAATGGATTTCTGGAAGAAGAGTTGTATATGATGCAACCAGAAGGTTTTGTTGATCCAAAGGGAGCTAACAAAGTGTGCAAGCTCCAGCGATCCATTTATGGACTGGTGCAAGCCTCTCGGAGTTGGAATAAACGCTTTGATAGTGTGATCAAAGCATTTGGTTTTATACAGACTTTTGGAGAAGCCTGTATTTACAAGAAAGTGAGTGGGAGCTCTGTAGCATTTCTGATATTATATGTGGATGACATATTACTAATTGGAAATGATATAGAATTTCTGGATAGCATAAAGGGATACTTGAATAAGAGTTTTTCAATGAAAGACCTCGGTGAAGCTGCTTACATATTAGGCATTAAGATCTATAGAGATAGATCAAGACGCTTAATTGGACTTTCACAAAGCACATACCTTGACAAAGTTTTGAAGAAGTTCAAAATGGATCAAGCAAAGAAAGGGTTCTTGCCTGTGTTACAAGGTGTGAAGTTGAGTAAGACTCAATGCCCGACCACTGCAGAAGATAGAGAGAAAATGAAAGATGTTCCATATGCTTCAGCCATAGGCTCTATCATGTATGCAATGTTGTGTACCAGACCTGATGTGTGCCTTGCTATAAGTCTAGCAGGGAGGTACCAAAGTGATCCAGGAGTGGATCACTGGACAGCGGTCAAGAACATCCTGAAATACCTGAAAAGGACTAAGGATATGTTTCTCATATATGGAGGTGACAAAGAGCTCATCGTAAAAGGTTACGTTGATGCAAGCTTTGACACTGATCTGGACGATTCTAAATCGCAAACCGGATACGTGTTTACATTAAACGGTGGAGCTGTTAGTTGGTGCAGTTCTAAACAAAGCGTTGTGGCGGGATCTACATGTGAAGCGGAGTACATAGCTGCTTTGGAAGCAGCAAATGAAGGAGTCTGGATGAAGGAGTTCATATCCAATCTAGGTGTCATACCTAGTGCATCGGGTCCAATGAAAATCTTTTGTGACAATACTGGTGCAATTGCCTTGGCAAAGAAATCCAGATTTCACAAGAGAACCAAGCACATCAAGAGACGCTTCAATTCCATCCGGGATCTAGTCCAGGTGGGAGACATAGAGATTTGCAAGATACATACGGATCTGAATGTTGCAGACCCGTTGACTAAGCCTCTTCCACGAGCAAAACATGATCAACACCAAGGCTCCATGGGTGTTAGAATCATTATTGTGTAATCTAGATTATTGACTCTAGTGCAAGTGGGAGACTGAAGGAAATATGCCCTAGAGGCAATAATAAAGTTATTATTTATTTCCTTATATCATGATAAATGTTTATTATTCATGCTAGAATTGTATTATCCGGAAACATAATACATGTGTGAATACATAGACAAACAGAGTGTCACTAGTATGCCTCTACTTGACTAGCTCGTTAATCAAAGATGGTTATGTTTCCTAACCATGAACAAAGAGTTGTTATTTGATTAACGGGATCACATCATTAGGTGAATGATCTGATTGACATGACCCATTCCATTAGCTTAGCACCCGATCGTTTAGTATGTTGCTATTGCTTTCTTCATGACTTATACATGTTCCTATGACTATGAGATTATGCAACTCCCGTTTGCCGGAGGAACACTTTGTGTGCTACCAAACGTCACAACGTAAATGGGTGATTATAAAGGTGCTCTACAGGTGTCTCCAAAGGTACATGTTGGGTTGGCGTATTTCGAGATTAGGATTTGTCACTCCGATTGTCGGAGAGGTATCTCTGGGCCCTCTCAGTAATGCACATCACATAAGCCTTGCAACCATTGCAACTAATGAGTTAGTTGCGAGATGATGTATTATGGAACGAGTAAAGAGACTTGCCGGTAACGAGATTGAACTAGGTATTGAGATACCGACGATCGAATCTCGGGCAAGTAACATACCGATGACAAAGGGAACAACGTATGTTGTTATGCGGTCTGACCGATAAAGATCTTCGTAGGATATGTAGGAGCCAATATGAGCATCCAGGTTCCGCTATTGGTTATTGACCGGAGACGTGTCTCGGTCATGTCTACATTGTTCTCGAACCCGTAGGGTCCGCACGCTTAAGGTTTCGATGACAGTTATATTATGAGTTTATGAGTTTTGATGTACCGAAGTTAGTTCGGAGTCCCGGATGTGATCACGGACATGACGAGGAGTCTCGAAATGGTCGGGACATAAAGATTGATATATTGGACGGCTATATTCGGACACCGGAAGTGTTCCGGGTGATTTCGGAGAAAACCGGAGAGCCGGAGGGTTACCGGAACCCCCCGGGAGAAGTAATGGGCCATATGGGCCTTAGTGGAGAGAGAGGGGCAGCCAAAGGTGGGTCGCGCGCCTCCTCCCCCCTGGTCCAAATTGGACTAGGAGGGGGGGGGGCGGCGCCCCCCTTTCCTTCTCCCTCCCCACTTCTTTCCCCCTCCTAGTAGGAGTCCTACTCCTATTAGGAGGAGGACTCCTCCTTGGCGCGCCATAGGGGCCGGCCGGCCTCCTCCCCTTGATCCTTTATATACGGGGGCAGGGGGCACCCCTAGACACACAAGTTGATCCACGTGATCATATTCTTAGCCGTGTGCGGTGCCCCCTTCCACCATAATCCTCGATAATATTGTAGCGGTGCTTAGGCGAAGCCCTGCGACGGTAGTACATCAAGATCGTCACCACGCCGTCGTGCTGACGGAACTCTTCCCCGACACTTTTCTGGATCGGAGTCCAGGGATTGTCATCGAGCTGAACGTGTGCTAAAACTCGGAGGTGCCGTAGTTTCGGTGCTTGATCGGTCGGGCCATGAAGACGTACGACTACATCAACCGCGTTGTGCTAACGCTTCCGCTGTCGGTCTACAAGGGTACGTAGATCACACTCTCCCCTCTCGTTGCTATGCATCACCATGATCTTGCGTGTGCGTAGGAATTTTTTTGAAATTACTACGTTCCCCAACAACATAAGCCTTGCAAGCATTGCAACTAATGAGTTAGTTGCGAGATGATGTATTACGGAACGAGTAAAGAGACTTGCCGGTAACGAGATTGAACTAGGTATTGAGATACCGACGATCGAATCTCGGGAAAGTAACATACCGATGACAAAGGGAACAACGTATGTTGTTATGCGGTCTGACCGATAAAGATCTTCGTAGAATATGTGGGAGCCAATATGAGCATCCAGGTTCCGCTATTGGTTATTGACCGGAGACGTGTCTCGGTCATGTCTACATTGTTCTCGAACCCGTAGGGTCCGCACGCTTAAGGTTTTGATGACAGTTTCATTATGAGTTTATATGTTTTGATGTATCCAAGGAGTTTGGAGTCCCGGATGAGATCGGGGACATGACGAGGAGTCTCGAAATGGTCGAGATGTAAAGATCGATATATTGGACGACTATATTCGGACATCGGAAAGGTTCCGAGTGATTCGGGTATTTTCGAAGGTACCGGGGAGTTACGGGAATACGAGGAAGAAGCAATGGGCCTTAATGGGCCTTAGTGGGAAGGACCAGGAGGTGGCGCGCGCCCCTCCCAAGCCCAGTCCGAATTGGACAAGGGGTTTGGGGCGCGGCCCCTCCTTCCCCTCTTCCCCCCCTTTCCCCCTTCTCCTAGTTGGACTAGGAAAGGAGGAAACCTACTCCAACTAGGAGTAGGAATCCTACTCCCCTGGCGCGCCCCTCCTAGGACCGGCCTCCTCCCCCCTTGCTCCTTTATATACGGGGGCAGGGGGGCACCTCTAGACACACAAGTTGATCCTCGTGATCGTTTTCTTAGCCGTGTGCGGTGCCCCCTTCCACCATACTCCTCGATAATATTGTAGCGGTGCTTAGGCGAAGCCCTGCGATGGTAGAACATCAAGATCGTCACCACGCCGTCGTGCTGACGGAACTCTTCCCCGACACTTTGCTGGATCGGAGTCCGGGGATCGTCATCGAGCTGAACGTGTGCTAGAACTCGGAGGTGCCGTAGTTTCGGTGCTTGATCGGTCGGGCCGTGAAGACGTACGACTACATCAACCGCGTTGTCATAACGCTTTCGCTGCGGTCTACGAGGGTACGTAGACAACACTCTCCCCTCTCGTTGCTATGCATCACCATGATCTTGCGTGTGCGTAGGAAAATTTTGAAATTACTACGTTACCCAACACTTACTTGGGCAGCAGGGCGGTTGCAGCTCAGGCCCACATCCTCGGTGGTGTCCGGACACTCTATTTGGGGTCCGAAGGACGATTTGTACATCTCTTCGTGCGTCATGCCGAGGAAATGCTGAATAACTCGCTGAAAGTGCAACTATCCCTAGGTGGTTTTGGTAATTCATAACATATAGCTCATTGAGCTAATGCTATTCCAAGATGACTATTTCAGGAAAGCTCAATGATTGGCATGGCATGGATGTGAAAGTGGAACCCTCAAAATGCTAAGGACAAAGGATTGGCTCAAGTTCAAAAGCTCAAGACTCTTCATTTTATATTTTAGTGATCCAAGATCACATTGAGTCTTTAGGAAAAGCCAATACTATCAAGGAGGGATGAGGTGTTGCTTAATGGGCCTCTTGCTTCATGTGCTTAGTGATATGCTCCAAAACCCTCAACTACTTTCCCATATCCACATATGACCTAAACCCTAAGCCAAACTCGGTCATACCGATTCTTTCTATCCGGCGCCACCGAGTTTCACTTGTCATAAGCCACTGCCAAACCCTAGCAATTCGGTTCTACCGATAGGGATCTCGGTCTCACCGAGATGGGATTGCAAACTCTCTGTTTCCCTTTCGTAACTTTTCGGTCTCACCGAAAGAGCGAATCGGTCCCACCGAGATTGCAAGGTAAACTCTTTGTTTCCCTTTTGTAATTTTTCGGTCTCACCGAAAGAGCAAATCGGTCCCACCGAGTTTGCCTGACCAACTCTCTGGTTAGCTTATTACCAAACTCGGTCTCACCGAGTTTGTGTAATCGGTCTCACCGAGATTACGTTATGCCCAAACCCTAACCATATCGGTCCTACCGAGTTGCATGTCAGTCCCACCGAAAATCTCTAACGGTCACTAGGTTTACCTTTTTGGTCCGACCGAGTTTGTTGCTTTGGTCCCACCGAGATTGGAAAACTATGTGTAACGGTTGGATTTTGTGTGGAGGCTATATATACCCCTCCACCTCCTCTTCATTTGTGGAGAGAGCCATCAGAACACATACACAATTCCAACTCATATGTTCTGAGAGAGAACCACCTACTCATGTGTTGAGACCAAGATATTCCATTCCTACCATATGAATCTTGATCTCTAGCCTTCCCAAGTTGCTTTCCACTCAAATCTTCTTTCCACAAAATCTAAATCCTATGAGAGAGAGTTGAGTGTTGGGGAGACTACCATTTGAAGCACAAGAGCAAGGAGTTCATTACCTACACACCATTTGTTACTTCTTGGAGAGTGGTGTCTCCTAGATTGACTAGGTGTCACTTGGGAGCCTCCGATAAGATTGTGGAGTTGAACCAAGGAGTTTGTAAGGGCAAGGAGATCGCCTACTTCGTGAAGATCTACCGCTAGTGAGGCAAGTCCTTCGTGGCGATGGCCATGGTGGGATAGACAAGGTTGCTTCTTCGTGGACCCTTTGTGGGTGGTTGCTTCTTCGTGGACCCTTCGTGGGTGGAGCCCTCCGTGGACTCGCGCAACCGTTAACCTTCGTGGGTGGAGCCCTCCGTGGACTCCCGCAACCGTTACCCTTCGTGGGTTGAAGTCTCCATCAACGTGGATGTAGGATAGCACCACCTATCCGAACCACGGGAAAAACATCCGTGTCTCCAATTGCGTTTGAATTCTCCAAACCCTTCCCTTTACATTCTTGCAAGTTGCATGCTTTACTTTCCGCTGCCAATATACTCTTTGCATGCTTGCTTGAATTGTGTGATGATTGCTTGACTTGTCCTACAATAGTTAAAATCTACCAAGAACTAAAATTGGGAAAAGGTTAAGTTTTTATTTGGTCAAGTAGTCTAATCAACCCCCCCTCTAGACATACTTTCGATCCTACACTCGCGGTCCTTCCGGGTTGAATTCCCACATACGGAGGGGCCGGCGTTTGCAAGGTTGGACTTGACGAACCAACATAACTTGCATTACCATAACCAGACTGAAGTCTCCCTCGAAGAGATCTCGGATACGGCTCTGCAGTATTGGCACGTCCTTGGCTGGACCCCAGCTCAGCCCCCTGCTGATCCATGACATCAGTTGTGGTGGGGGGCCCGAGCGGAAGGCGGGGGCAGCTACCCACTTGGCACTTCGGGGAGCTATGATGTAAAGCCACTCCCGCTGCCACAATCCGGACACCTCTGGGAAGGAACCCTCTGGCCATGGAGCTTCAGTGATCTTGCTTATTAAAGCACCTCCGCACACTGCGTGCTGCCCCTTGATCATCTTCGGCTTCACATCGAAGGTCTTGAGCCACAGGCCGAAGTGAGGGGTAATGCGGAGGAAGGCCTCGCATACGACAATAAATGACGAGATGTGAAGAAGGGAATCCGGGGCCAGATCGTGAAAATCCAGCCCGTAATAGAACATAAGACCCCTAACAAAGGGATCCAGAGCGAGGCCTAGCCCTCGGAGGAAGTGGGAGACGAACACAACGCTCTCGTTGGGTTCGGGAGTAGGGACGACCTGCCCTCGGGTGGGCAGCCTATGCGGAATTTCGGCGGTCAGATATCTGGCCTCCCTCAACTTCTTGATGTCCTCCTCTGTGACGGAGGAAGGCATCCACCAACCTTGAAGGTTGGATCCGGACATAGTTGAAGGTCTGAAGCACCTGACCCGAGTTTTGGGTGTTAGAACTCAAGGTGGAGGAAGGATTCGATTGAGCACGGGAGGGAAAAAAGAAAAAGTCTCGTCCCCTTTATAAAGAGGGTGAATATCAAGCGTCCTCCTCGTGGCCGTTTGGGACTTACCTAAGATCTAGGAGTCATACCAACAGGCACGGTTGGGTTACCCACGTTTGTATTGATGAGAATCCCGTGATAAGGGGGACACGATCTCTGCTTTGACAAGACGTGTCAAGAAAACTGCCTCACGTTCTGTGCGGAGCTGGTTGAGGGAAACGGTCTGAATAATGACCGGGTCATGGCGTGATGTCACGCTGTCAAAACGTGTCAGCAGATTAGATTTGTGAAAATATTATTCTCTCTACAGTGGTATGTGGAACTTATTTTGCAGGGTCGGACACTGTCCTTGTATTGAAAGTCTTCCGTGGTGTGTTCGGAGGAGGAACCCGCCTTGCAATGCCGAAGACGACACTGCGCGCCGGACTCATCGTCATTGAAGCCTGGTTCAGGGGCTACTAAGGGAGTCCTGGATTAGGGGGTCTCCGGACAGCCGGACTATATACTTTGGCCGGACTGTTGGACTATGAAGATACAAGTTTGAAGACTTCGTCCCGTGTCCGGATGGAACTCTACTTGGCGTGGAAGGCAAGCTAGGCAATACAGATATGTATATCTCCACCTTTATAACCGACCTTATGTAATCCTAGCCCCCTCCGGGTGTCTATATAAACCGGAGGGTTTTAGTCCGTAGGACAACCGACAATCATAACATAGGCTAACTTCTAGGGTTTAGCCTCTTCGATCTCGTGGTAGATCAATTCTTGTAATACTCATATCATCAAAAACAATCAAGCAGGACGTAGGGTATTACCTCTATCAAGAGGGCCCAAACCTGGGTAAACATCGTGTCCCCTGCCTCCTGTTACTATCCGCTTTAGACGCACAATTCGGGACCCCCTACCTGAGATCCGCCGGTTTTAACACCAACACTAGGGATGTGGAAGGCCAGTCGAACAACATTTTCCTTCATCTGAGCCACCTGGCCTGCCCAACTATTTGTTGAAAAGGTCCGCCAATGAAGAAGACCAAACAACATACCGATCCCACTATAGTTTGTGCGAGGCAACATGGCAAGCACGAGCGCCCGGGGCGCACTTAGGTTCAGATTGATGAACTCACGGGGCATCATACGGGGTGTGCATCATTGGTGCACAAACGTAGCGAGTTGCGACCTTGTTTGCTAAAGTTAGCACACACACACCCCCCCCCACACACACACAAGTACCATTTCAACTCCGATAGGAAAACCAAAAAATAATACGTTATTTCGTACCTATGGGGCATAAGTACATCTTCAACGTTTACCCGCAAATTTGCTCCGGTATCCGTCCATAGACATGGATGTCAGAGTTAGCCATCCAACGCTGTGCGCGTACATTTCAAGTCGGGTTTCAACTTAGCGACCGAAATTCATGCAAACCCGCTAATATTCGTCAAAGTTCGAAAAGAAAATAGCACAAATGATCCATACATAGCATGCAAATAAGTCTAGTATAACAATGTCTCAAATTCGATGTTCAACAAGTTATTCAACGGATCATGTCATCCAACAGTGTGTGTATGTAAATGGTTGTCCCTCGTTCCTGTGGTACATCACGACAGCACGTACGAGCTACACAATGTACAGAGCAACATTAAGTGAATGAATGATTAAATCAACAAGTTGAGAAAGAAGAAGCAAACTTAGAATCTCCTCCTCTGTCGTGTGCAATGGTCACCTCGCCTTCAGCTGAGCAACTACATGACAAAACTTGGTGACAATGGTCTGGAAGGCGTACCATCGATACGATAATGAATTCACATTGCGACTATGGACGTAGGGCGCAATGTGCTTTCGTGCGTGAAATGATTCATGCTCTTGCTGTCAGAAGGTCCCCCCTCTGCTCCTGCCTATGAAATCTACGGATACGGCCAACTACACATCGCACAACAACTCATCCTTCATGGTCGAGTACCCCGCCATCCTTCTTACTCTGAAAAACGACACGGCATCCGAAAATAAGCTCAATGACATTTGACTGAACACCTGCCGGTCGTGGTGGCCGCCATGAAGGTCGTTGACTAGGTGGTGGAGTGTACCTGGGTACAAATAGCTGCAGGGTAGACAACGCCTTGTAAAAGGCGAACGGGCGTGTCCGTGCTGGTTACGAACGTCCGACAATGCCTGTGTGCCGACCGGCAAGGTACAACAACGAAGGCGGAGGTGAAGGGTCCAGATGCAAAGTAATGGGGAGAAGTGGCGAAGTGAAAGAAAATTGGACCGGGAGGGCGGATTTAGTTGGCCTGGGGTGTCGAAGTTCAATGTGGCTGTTGTCCGACCGAACTCCCGCACCTCGTCTTCATTTTACGGGAGAAAATGCATCCTGACCGCCGAACAGAGCGGTATAAGACCATATTAACTGGCTTCCGTGGTTCAGACGTATACAAACAGTTTAAGTGTTCGACGTTGGAGACGCTCTAATAACCACAACTGCACACCTTATACGGGGGCAAAAAATCCAAGAACCAAGTGCATGTTGGCCGGATCTGAATGCATGACACATGGCCAGCTGAGTGCATGGTCTACGATTTACTGCTCCCTTCATCATTTTAAAATAACCGATGTGGTTTTACTCTCGAACTAAGCTAATAATTGGCAACACCAGAAATTATGCATGGATTGACAATCGATTCTTCTTCTTTTTGGAAAGCATTGGCAATCGATTCTTGAATGTGTGGGCGATGTACTAAGGCCTCTCTCAATACTCCACCTTGGACAGGTGCTAAGGTTGCTAACTAAGCAAAAAGTCTGATATGGCATGCTAGTTAAAAGAAGAGAGAATAGTATGGTGACCTCAGGAGGAAACGGTGCTAAGCACGTGTACCTAGGTGGAAGCACAATTTTAAGTCTACAACTAATTAAATGCATGAAGCTTAGCACCTAAAAGCTTAGCACCTTTGCATTGAGGACTAGAGTTGCTAAGGCATTTAATATACTTAGCACCTCATCTAAGCACCTTTGCATTGAAGGAGGTCTAAGTAGTACAGTACTCACTTCGTATCGGTACATGTGATGTGATGTGATGTCCTGTCGCTAGCACCATCATCGTTCATAACGCTCCAGGAAAAAATAAACACAAGTTTTAATTTTATAAAAAAGACAAAATAAATAGGAGGATGTATGCGATTCCTCCTCTTCTTGGAGCAAAACACTCGTGTATTAGATGTGATGTGATGTACGCGATTCCTCCTGTGGAGCTCAGTGCGACGAACAGTCGACGAAACGCCTAAAGCGAGAAAAACGCCTAAAACGTTTCTAAATGGGCCGCGACAACCACCTTGCCCGTCGTGCTACAGGCCGGTCGTCGACCCGTGCCTGGTATCGCTGCTGCCGTCTCCCCGACCTGTCCTGCCCGAGCCGCCTCCCCGGCTGCTTCGGACTTGGACTGACTGGCATCTTTGTTGGTAGCGTCCTCTCGCTGTTGAAGCATCTACAGACGCGTCCTGGTCAGTCTTAGATGGCTCTTTATTTGTTCACCTTATATTCAATTTCTTGAATCCATGCAAATCCATCCACATCCACATCCATCATATATCACTATTTCATTATCAATTCAACAATGCAACAAAGCAAAATAAAGGACAATTCAACACATGCGAAAAGACAATACGACAATTCATAGATAGACGATATAAGAATGATTCGTTCGGTGCTCCCATTGCGTGCGTTGATCTCCTGCTTCTTCCACTCAAGTCACTTCTTGTCTTCCGGATCCAAGAGGGAAGCATCGGTCAACACGACCCTCTAATCCTCCATGTCCTGGACCAGCTGCAACCTCTCTTTCTCGAGCTAAATTATTTTTTGAACGGTCAAGGGGGGGGGGGGGGGGGGGGGGGATTCCCCACCTGAATATATTGCTCAAAAAGCTGTCAAAGCCAAGAGTCACCCCTTAAGCTTTGGCTGATCAAGTTTATAAGGGAAACCGGATCGAAAACCTAAACAAGTTGACCCCGTTTATGAGGAAAACCGGGCCGAAAACCGTACAGGTAACACAGTTACAGAAGATGAGAAAGAAAGAAAAATTAAAGACACCCGGGACATGTCACGACCTAGCTAGCAGACTGAAGGACCATCAAAAGCTGTCAAAGCCAAGAGTCACCCCTTAAGCTTTGGCTGATCAAGTTTATAAGGGAAACCGGATCGAAAACCTAAACAAGTTGACCCCGTTTATGAGGAAAACCGGGCCAAAAACCGTACAGGTAACACAGTTACAGAAGATGAGAAAGAAAGAAAAATTAAAGACACCCGGGACATGTCACGACCTAGCTAGCAGACTGAAGGACCATCACCATGAGAGACACAAGTAGATGTGGGGTGCCATCGAGGGATCACAATACCAAGACTTTGCAAGCAACCTAACGCACCGCACCGGCGTGCGTACCAAGCCCCACGGCGCAACACAGGAGCATCCACAATCAACGAGTGCCACAGCTGGACACGAACCTTGACTGGGAGCTCCGCCACAGGAATTTGGAACGATTAGCAAGTTGGGGAGGCATCTTGCGTCGTCGTTGAGCAAAGATGAACCGAGACAACACCAAGAGCATGAAGCTCGCCGCAACACAATGGCATCCATGGAAGGGTCATGAGCATGCACAACAACATGGGCGACACACCAGACGATGGGCAGGGGCAGATGAAAGGCAGCGAAGGGCTCGGCGAAGAGGCGAAGTCGAATGTGGTACGAGGTGGATGGGAGGCGATGAGAGAATTGAAGCAAACTCGAGAGGTCAAACAGAGGGCAAAGGAATTCACCATACGAACATAAAGGGGATGCAGACCGCGCAATCAACATGGAGGAGCGGCATGAGTGCGCCGCCGCAGTCGTGGCCGGACGAACCGACAGAGATTTCTCCCCTTCCCCAAGTCCAACGAGAAGGAGGAGGAGGCAGTACAGCGCCACCATGGTGGGACGCGGCGCCCGCAGGCGTCGCCGCTGGCAGCCGGCTGTCGCCGGCACAGATTTCTCCATGCCTCCTCACACCCTCCACCACCACCACACCCAAACTCCGACAGACCGGACATAGAGGATTCAATCTGACAGCCCTGAGAAAGGGGCACCCCCAGACGAGCAGATCCGCGACGAAAAGGGCAGCGTCGGCCGGATCTGACGAGCAGCACGGGAGCAACCCCCCATCGACGGTGACGAGCTGTGTGAGCAGCAGCCACCGACGGAGGTCCAGCACGCGCCGGCCGGCGGGCACTGGCGGCTCCGGGCAGGAAGATGTGGGAGGCGGATTTTGGATCTTGGGAGGAGGCTGATGTCGCGGGCGAAGAGCAGAGCATGGCCTTGCCGCCGCCGTCCGCCACGGGACCGGCCCGACGGCCTCCTCCGGCGCTGGCGATGTGGGGGGCCGCCTCGATCTGGCGATGGTGGATGTGGAGGGGAGTACCGGACGGTGAGGCAGGGGTTGGCATGGGTGCTTCGTGCGTGGTGACAGGGGCCGGCGAGGAAGCAGCGGACGGGTGAGGCCTGGGCGGCGGCGCCCCACTGGATCGAAAGACGGCAGGTTGCCTGGACCGAGCCCCGATGGATCTTGCGGTGGTGGCTTGGATTGAAGTGGAAGAGGTTGCCGCCCGGTTTCGGGAGCCGACCTTCGCCGCCGCCGGCGCTGATCACCGGCGGCGGCAGAGTGGTGGTGGAGGTGGATCTGGCGGCTAGGGTTGGGGTCGCCCTGGTGTCGCCCCGCGGACCGACACGGGAGCGGGAGTCCTATGTTTTCTCGAGCTGAATTGTTCCAAAAGTCTTTGCCTTCTCAAACTACCATCTGACATATGCCTCTGAAAGTGCAAGTTATCGACCGGGGGGGGGGGGGGGGGCGGGGGGGTTTTTATGAAAATTAAGTCGTCAAAGCGAAACTAAACAGTCATACATTATAGTGACAGATGAAGAACATGCTAATATACATATGATCAAACATAGACATCATGAACTGAAGGAATGAAAAATTATCAAGATGAAAGTCTTCAGAGTGAGGGACACAAATCCTACAATTGTAGAAATACTGGAAGTTAAGGGTTGAGGAATTTGAAACTAGGTTGGCTCGGTGAAGACAATGAATTTGTTTGACTAGTTCCAGTTGTGTGAAAGCTGTATGTTTGATTAGGGAGGCTCGAGATTTAACTCAGAAGACACTAAGTCTTCACCTTATTCTCCTTGACTTAAGGTCACTTAGACCCCGCCTGAACACTCGTGGTAAGTCTTCAAGGTAGGCTTCTGAAATATTCATAAACTCGTTCTATAGAACTCCAAAAATTCTTGTTGGATGCTTGGAATATGATGCCTAACCATCTAGAAGAATCATAGTCTTCAAAGGTAACAAGCGTCGGATCACACATGTCAATCTCTTCAGTAACGCTCAATCACTATGGGTTTGGGTGTTTGGGTTTTTCATCACTTAGGATTCTCCCACGTTCTTTGGAGGATGGGTTGCTCTAGATGAAACTTGTTAATCAATCACTCGGAGCAGACAACCAACTAGTGGTTGTGTGTATGTGTGTGTGTGGGGGGGGGGGGGCTACTTATATCCTGGGGAAACCGTACATGATAAGACCATCATGCACTTTGGATAAGACCGTTGTCAGGATAAGGATCCACTTGAAACTGGCACTCCCGCAGCAATGGTCGAAATTTTGAACTCTCAAATTCCTCAAGGTAGCAGGATCACACTGGTGAATTTCTAACTCTTTAGTCAGACCAATTTCATAGGCGACCAGAAAAATTTCGTCTCTATCACCGAGGAACTCGACTGCACTACAAGGGATTTCCAAAGTCTTCACTCAAAGAAATAGGTTGTTTTGAGTTTGAGCATCACTTTGGAAATGTGCTTATGTATCATCTAGACCCACTTTAAAAGTATGGTTTTTCCTTTGACTCAAATGAAGAAGAAAGAAACTACGAAAACAAAGTCTTCAAGCTTCCAATTCTTCACTTCAATTTCTTCAAAGGACACATCAAATTCTTCAATGACAATATACATTTTTGCGGGCCGTCTTTCTTGGATAAACCAAAATCTCCAGGGACTATATCTCTTGTGTATACTCACAAACACATTAGTCTCTTAACCCATTTATTTTCAATACTCCAAAACCACTAAGGGGGCACTATTAGATGCACTTACAGTCTCCCCCTTTTTTGGTGATTGATGACAAATTGGTTAGGTTTTCAACGGGAATAAATAATAATAAGTGTAGGTACATATGTGAATATTTTTATTTTAGTATATAGAGGAACTCCCTCTGAAGATGTGCATATGATGAATTTGCTCTAGATTGCAAATGCACATAGTAGTTTGATTTTTCTTGGAGATCTCCCCCTATATCTTGTCCAATAATGCATTTAACAGATAATATGAAGAAATTGCAATGCACAATAGAAAACGACGGCTGACGAATTTCAGTATGCATATGCATAAAATTAAGGCAGCATGCAAGTAAAGCAGTTCAAAAGAGTTAGACCACCATCGGACATAAGTTTACAACTCATTACAATAAACAGGGCAAAAGAACGAGAGTTGTAACTTAAGCAAAAACGACCCATATATGAAAGAAACCTGCTTGAAGACTAACTAAAATTTCTCCCCCTTTGTCATCAGATGACCAAAAAGAGACAAAACTGAGATCTAACGCCCATGAAGAAGATCATGTCGATGAAGCAGGAGGAGAGCCAGCATCGGTGTTGGGGTCGCAAGTTGTTGAAGGGCCCGTCGTAGTGTCTTCATCGCCTTCGTTTTTGTTAGTGTCACGAGATGTGGAATATGATTCCGGAACAAGTAGAGGATCTGGACATTTCTTGAACTTCTTCTAAGGAGGATATGACCAGTCGATGTCTTATTGAAATTCCATCTCCTTGAGTTCGTCAACTGACTTGAGGTGAGATATGATAGCCTAGGTGCGATCAAATGTTTCATGGGCATAGTAATGATTCTTCTTCCTGAGTTCTGCATCCCGATCATGTTGTGAAGAATTGCTACCTCTTGAGCATTGCGTTGGTTTTCCCTTGAAGAGGAAAGGGTGATGCAGCAAAGTAGCGTAAGCATTTCCCTTAGTTTTTGAGAACCAAGGTATCAATCCAGTAGGAGGCCACACGCAAGTCCCTCATACCTACACAAACAAATAAGAACCTCGCAACCAACGCGATAAAGGGGTTGTCAATCCCTTCACGATCACTTATGAGAGTGAGATCTGATAGAGATGATAAGATAATATTTTTGGTATTTTTATGATAAAGATTAAATGTAAAGATTGCAAAATAAAAGGTAATAGAAATAGCTTGTTGACGAAAAATTAATATAATGGAGAATAGACCCGGGGGCCATAGGTTTCACTAGTGGCTTCTCTCAAGATAGCATAAGTATTACGGTGGGTGAACAAATTACTGTCGAGCAATTGATAGAAAAGTGAATAATTATGCGAATATCTAGGCATGATCATGTATATAGACATCACGTCCGTGACAAGTAGACTGACTCCTGCCTGCATCTACTACTATTACTCCACACATCGGCCGCTATCTAGCATGCATCTAGAGTATTAAGTTCATAAGAACATAGTTATGCATTAGGTAAGATGACATGATGTAGAGGGATAAACTCAATCAATATGATATAAACCCCATCTTTTTATCCTCGATGGCAACAATACAATATAATACGTGTCGTTTTCCTTTCTGTCACTGGGATCGAGCACCGCAAGATTGAACCCAAAGATAAGAACTTCTCCCGTTGCAAGAAAGATCAATCTAGTAGGCCAAATCAAATTGATAATTCGAAGAGACTTGCAAAGATAACCAATCATACATAAAAGTTTTCAGAGAATAATCAAATATTGTTCATAAATAGACTTTATCATAAACCCACAATTCATCGGATCTCGACAAACACACCGCAAAAAGAGTTACATCGAATAGATCTCCAATAAGATCGAGGAGAACTTTGTATTGAAATCCAGAGAGAGGGAAGAAGCCATCTAGCTAATAACTATGGACCCGAATGTCTGAAGTAAACTACTCACACATCATTGGAGGGGCCATGGAGTTGATGAAGAGGCCCTTCGTGATCGATGCCCCCTCTGGCGGAGCTCCGGAAAAGGCCCCAAGATGGGATCTCTTGGGTACAGAAGGTTGCGACGGTGGAAATAGGGTTTCGTGGTGCTCCTGGTTGTTTTCAGGGTATATGAGTATATATAGGAGGAAGAAGTAGGTCGGTTGAGCCACGAGGGGCCCATGAGGGGGGAGGGCGCGCCCAGGGGGTAGGCGTGCCCCCTACCTTGTGGCCTCCTTGGTTGTTTCTTGACATCCACTCCAAGTCCTCTGGATCACGTTTGTTCCAAAAATCACGCTCCCGAAGGTTTTATTCCATTTGGACTCCATTTGATATTCCTTTTCTGCGAAACACTGAAATAGGCAAAAAAACAGCAATTTGCACTGGGCCTTGGATTAATAGGTTAGTCCCAAAAATAATATGAAAGTGTATAATAAAGCCCATTAAACATCCAAAACAGAATATATAATAGCATGGAACAATCAAAAATTATAGATACGTTGGAGACGTATCAAGCATCCCCAAGCTTAATTCCCGTTCATCCTCGAGTAGGTAAATGATAAAAATAGAATTTTTGATGTGGAATGCTTTCTAGCATATTCTTCAATGTAATTTTCTCTATTGTGGCATGAATGTTCAGATCCGAAAGATTCAAGATAAAAGTTTATTGTTGACATAAAAATAATAATACTCCAAGTATGCTAACCGAGCAATTATGTCTTATCAAAATAACATAGCAAAGGAAGCTTATCCCTACAAAATCATATAGTTTGGCCATGCTTCATTTTCGTCACACAAAATGCTCTCATCATGCACAACCCTGATGACAAGCCAAGCAATTGTTTCATACTTAGCCTTTTCAAACTCTTTCAACTTTTACGCAATATATGAGTGCGAGCCATGGACATGGCACTATGGGTGGAATAGAATATAATGATTGAGGTTGTGTGAGAAGACAAAAAGGGAGAAAGTCTCACATTGACGCGGCTAATCAATGGGCTATGGAGATGACCACCGATTGATGTCAATGCAAGGAGTATGGATTGCCATGTAACGGATGCACTAGAGCTATAAATATATGAAAGCTCATCAAAGAAACTAAGTGGGTGTGCATCCAACTTGCTTGCTCACGAAGACCTAGGGCATTTGAGGAAGACCATCATTGGAATATACAAGCCAAGTTCTATAATTAAAAATTACCACTAGTAAATGAAAGTGACAAAATAAGAGACTCTCTATCATGAAGATCATGGTGCTACTTTGAAGCACAAGTGTGGAAAAAGGATAGTAACATTGTCCCTTCTCTCTTTTTCTCTCATTTTTTATTTTTTTATTTGGGACTTTTTTTATGGCCTCCTTTTTATTTATTTATTTATTTTTCTTCCAAAGTCTCATCCCGACTTGTGGTGCTTTCCTCACATGGGACAATGCTCTAATGATGATCATCACACTTTTATTTATTTACAACTCAAGAATTACAACTCGATACTTAGAACAAAATATGACTCTATGTGAATGCCTCCGGTGGTGTATCGGTATTGCGATGAATCAAGAGTGACATGTATGAAAAATTAAGCATGGTGGCTTTGCCACAAATACGATGTCAACTACATGATCATGCAAAGCAATATGACAATGATGATGCGTGTCATAATAAATGGAACTGTGGAAAGTTGCATGACAATATATCTCGAAATGGCTATGGAAATGCCATAATAGGTAGGTATGGTGGCTATTTTGAGGAAGATATAAGGAGGCTTATGTGTGATAGAGCGTATCATACCACGGGGTTTGGATGCACCGACGAAGTTTGCACCAACTCTCAAGGTGAGAAAGGGCAATGCACGGTACCGAAGAGGCTAGCAATGATGGAAGGGTGAGAGTGCGTATAATCCATGGACTCAACATTAGTCATAAAGAACTCACATACTTATTGTAAAAATCTACAAGTCATCAAAACCAAGCACTACACGCATGCTTCTAGGGGGATAGATTGGTAGGAGAAGACCATCGCTCGTCCCCGACCGCCACTCATAAGGAAAGCAATCAAAGAACACCTCATGCTTAAAGTTTGTCACACACCGTTTACCATACGTGCATGCTACGGGACTTGCAAACTTCAACACAAATATTTCTAAATTTCACAATTACTGAACTAGCACACCTCTAATATTACCACCTTTATATCTCAAAACAACTATCAAGCATCCAACTTTTCTTAGTATTTTAAAATTTATAACCAAAGCAAGTTACCATGCTGTTCTAAAGGACTCTCAAAATAATATAAGTGAAGCATGAGAGATCAATTATTTCTATAAAATAGAACCACCGCCGTGCTTGAAAGTGCTAGTGATCAACTAGAGGGGGGGGGTGAATAGGCGATTTTTATGAAAGTCTTCAAAACATGGAAGTTTCGAAGACAAACGATAGAAATAAACCTATTACCATGCAGCGGAAGGTAGACTACACTAGGCAAACCATAGTCAAGTATTCAATGGAGTGAAAGCACAATGACTAATAGCAGCTAGGCAGTAAAGATCAGGTAGGAAGATATTGTGAAGCCAATCAGAACAAGCAGTCACTCAGTGAAGACAAAAGATAAAGCAATCATACAATGACTTCACAAGGACCAACAGTAAGTAAAGGGAAGGGAAGGATGAAACCAGTGACTCGTTGAAGACAATGATTTGTTGGACCAGTTCCAGTTGCTGTGACAACTGTATGTCTGGTTAGGGAGGCTGAGATTCAACTCAGAAGACCTCGTCTTCACCTTATTCCCCTTGAGCTAAGGACACCCAGTCCTCGCCCAATCACTCTGGTAAGTCTTCAAGGTAGACTTCCAAACCTTCACAGGCTTCGTTCACTGGCGATCCACAATGACTCTTGGATGCTCAGAACGCGACGCCTAACCGGCTGGAGGATTCACAGTCCTCAAGTGTAATAAGTCTTCAGATCACACAGACAGGAAGACTTAAGTGATGCCTAACACTCTTTGGCTCTGGGTGTTTAGGGCTTTATCCTCGCAAGGAATTCTCTCTCAAAGGCTTCGAGGTGGGTTGCTCTCAAACGACAAAAGCCGTGTACTAACTCTGGGCAGCCAACCGTTTATGGTTGTAGGGGGTGGGCTATTTATAGCCACTAGGCAACCCGACCTGATTTGTTCGAAATGACCCTTGGTCACTAAGGAACTGACACGTGTTCCAACGGTCAGATTTCAAACACACACGACAACTTTACTTGAGCTACAAGCAAAGCTGACTTATCCAACTCTGGACAAGATTTGCTCTCATAGTCTTCACTCGAAGACATAGGATTTTGGTTAAGCATCACTTCAGTCATTCTGACTGGCCTCTTGGACCCCACATAATAGTACGGTGGTTCCTATGACTCAACATGGAAAAACACAGAATGACGAAACTGCTAAGTCTTCGCGCTCCATAGTCTTCACGCGATGTCTTCTCTTGTCATAGTCTTCAATGTGAATGTCTTCACATACCACCTTTGACTTCAATGTCTTCATACATTTTTAGGGGTCATCTCTGGTAGGAAAACCGAATCAATGAGGGACTTCTACCTGTGTTATCCTGCAATTCTCACAAACACATTAGTCCCTCGACCAGGTTTGTCGTCAATACTCCAAAACCAACTAGGGGTGGCACTAGATGCACTTACAATCTCCCCCTTTTCGGTGCTTGATGACAAACTGGTTGAAGTTTTCAACGGGGAATAAAATATGTGAAATTGTAAAGGATAGGTTATTGTCTTCATAAGTGGCAAAGGCTCCCCCTGAAGATGTGCATATAAGTAATTTGCTTTTGGTATGCAAATGCACATGGCAGGTTGTACTTGTGGAGATCCTCTTCAACTTATGATGACAATTCATCATGCATGAAAAGTATGTGAAGATAATGACATGCATAATGAAAAATGGACATCTGCAAAATGATCTAAGTGCGGAATTTATCGTCGCACATGCGGAATTTATCATCGCATCACAGAAAAGCAAATAAGTAGCTGACGACCATCAAGTTTGAGTGTTACAACTCAAAGAACCAAATGTATCAAAACGCGAGAGTTGTAAACACTAGGCAAAATATAAAACCACCGCCCATATGGACCCGCTTGAAGACTATCAAACGCATATGCTTCTCCCCCTTTTGTCAGTAAGGACCAAAAAGGTTTGAAGACATAGAGCACCTACTCGTTCCCATGAGGAGTTGGTGAAGCAGCAGGGTCGTCGGAGTTGGTTGGCGGTGCAGACGAACTCGGTGCAGTGGTGATTCGCGCCGAAGGTGGTGAAGTAGCATCGTCTTCATCATCGATGACACGTGCATTCACTGTTGCAACAGAGGAGGAGAACTCAGAGTCTTCAAGAGACGGAGTACGCCGCAGCAAGGTCCTTCTTGGAGGTGTTGAGTTAAACTTGAAGCGTTCAGAGAAACCATCCTCTTGAAGATCATCTACAGAACACATAAGCGTCAGCCCTTTCCATGTACGCCGACAAGTTTCATGGGCGACAAAGGCATTCTTGGTGGCAAGGTTGTGAATCCTGTTTACGTCCACCAAGAGGCTTTGCATTTGGCGCTTCAGCCAGTCATGATGCTTATCCTGTTTTTGATGAAGGGCAACCAGAAGCTCTCGGTCATTGAGAACACGGGATCGCTTCTTGGGCCGTTGTGCAATGGTGCTTTTAGTGGCTTCAGTGAGGGCACGCTGAGGTGCACGGGTAGTACCAGCCAGAGGATAAACACGAGTGACTGCTAGGTTGCCTTCAATGTGTTGAGAGAAACTTTGCTTATCAGCATTCTGAAGACTAAGGGGCTCCTTGGCAGGCTCTGGATAGATGGCTTCAACTGACATGTCGACGTCAGGCAGAAAAATCCGATGATTGCGAGCAGAGGGCTGATAGGTGACAGCTAAGTGTAGTTTGATCAGACACATAATTCATGGGGCGTAAAACTTCAAGCCAAAGAGATCAGATCCGGATGCAGCAAGTTGGCGGATGAAGAAGTCTTGTGCATTGAAGCTTTTGCCGTGAAGAATATGGAGGACCAAAGTCTTCATTGCACCTTCCAGCTTTGCATGTGGAGAATGTCCTTTGATGGGCCAGAGAGTTCGCCTTATGATGTGATAGATAGTGCGTGGCAGATACTCAAGGTCTTCAACAAAGAACTCCTTAGGATATTCAGCATCTGGAGGCAAAGGCTTCATCATGCTAAGCATCTGACTCATGTTGGGTTCAGGCTTGTGAAAAGTGCTTTCCATAGCAGCACTGTGAAGCTGACAACCAGGTTCATAAAGATCTCCTGGAGTGGACAGGCCAGTGAGCTCAATGATATCAAAGGCTTTGGCTTCGTGATGAACATTGCCTGTCATCCACTCAAGGACCCAAGTCTTTGGATCCCTGTTGTAGCCACGAATATGAAGAGTGGCATAGAATTGGAGCAGCAATTCTTCGTTCCAGTGCTCCTTGTCAGTGACGAACTACAACAAACCAGATTCTCTGAAACAATCCAGCGCTTCTTCCAAACAGGGCAGACCAGTTATGGCTTCAGTGTCAAGACGCATATGGGGAAAACTGCGACCTTGATTGTACAAGATGCATGAGTAATAACTGCGCTGCTGATAGCTCCAGAACTGATCAGAAGATATTCTTGCCTTTGAGTAGGGGTTCTTGGCGCTATTGAAGAAGGTGTTGTGTGCTTTGAAGCCATTGATATTGAACGATCCGGGTGCAGATGCAGTGCCTGGAAACCTAGGCAGCCTTGGCATTGGCTTCTGAACCTGAGGCCTGCGCTCGACGTGATAGTCAAATTGGGGAGTAGCAGCAGGTGGAGGAACAAGAAGAGGCCATTTGGCATTGATGAGCTGACCATAGTTGTATGCTTGCTCAATAGTATCTGGCCTTGGTGGCGGAACAGGAGCAGTGGCATCAACAGAGGCGTCGGGCTGCACATCTGTTGCAGGTGCATCATTGGCTTCATTGGCCTCTGGCACAATGTTAGGTGCAGGCTCCATAGTGTCTTCAGCCATGACCACGTCATTGGCTTCAGTGGTGTTAGTGGTGGCAGCCTCAGGATTCTCAACCTCCACTTGAGGAGTTGGAGGGTCGGGCACTGACACGTTCACTTCAGGAACAGCTTCTTCAGTGATGGGGGAAGTAGGGACACGTTCTTCTGCTTTTTTTTCTTCGGCTGATGCAGCCAGATTGTCTTCAGCAACTTTAGCTTCAGACTCGGAAACGTTCATAATAGGAATGGCTTCGGGGAACACCTGACGTGTAACAGATTGGTGGTGCACTTCTCCTTCTGAAACGCTCGAAAGAGGGACTTGGGGCCTTGGTCCTTTGCGAAGCCTGCGTAATGCTGGCGACGCCTGTGAAGATGGAGTTGGCTGGGCCTCAAAGTCATCCTCTTCTTGCACTGATGGGGTTGCTTGCGATTGGGGAGAGCTTGGAGTGTCTTGTCTCTGTGAGTGATCAGCCCATGATGCATCCTGAGCAGTTGGCGTCAAAGGACGACCAATGCTGATGAGTTCACTGTGCGTAAGCACATGCGATGATACCAATTGGTGCTCGATCTGAGGAAGGACTTCATCATCTTCAACATTGTCATGGTGACCAATGTCTTCAGCAGCGGTGGGGTCAACTGCTGGAATGTCTTCAGCTTCAGGAGCCTCTGTGGAAGCAGGCTCATGAACTATCATCCATCGTTCTTGATGCGAAGATTTAGGACGAGCAACCGAGATGGGCTCGACAACAAGGGGCTCTGTGGGAGCAGCCCGATCTTTCTTGGTTTTGCGCTTCTTCTTGGAGGGAGCGACATCAGAAGCGTCAGGATTTTCCTCTTTCTGGCTTCAGCCTCGGCAGCCCTTGTCTTCTTCAGGTCTGAAGCGGTGGAAGTGACCTTTGTCTTCGAGCCGGACATGCTGCTTGGGAAGACAATGCGGGGTTCTTCCTACCTTGAAGGTGCAAATGTGTCAGTCGATGGCTTCTTCTTCTTTGCATCCATTCTGGGGTCAATGCCAGGACGCCCAAGAGCCTTGCGCTTCTCAGCTTCATTGTAGGCTTTCACACACGTGTCAGCCAGACTCTTCATGTGCTCATGAGACCCTTTAGCTTCTTCACGTTTCTTGAGAAAGGCTTCCTTGAGCTCGTGCAGCATAATCTTGAAGTTTTTCACATCTTGCACGCTGAGCTTGGCCATGTGCTTCTTGAACTGAGCTTTCTCATAGTCGATCTTTTGCTTCAGTTCAACGATGCGTTGAGCTAGAGCTAGCTCAGAAGCAATGGCGCCAGTGAAGGCGACGCTGAGGCCAATTGGAAGTTGCAGATCATCAGAGCTGAGATTGGGGGTTTCAAACCACTCATCAATGAAGTTGTGGATGATTGCCACGTCAAAGAGAGGCAAATCATTGAAGATTTCTGCTTCTTCCTTGCTCTTAATTAGTTGCTCAAGAGCGTCATCTGCAAGATCTTCATCGCTGGACAGATCAATGGCGTTGAGGGAGTCCTGGATTAGGGGGTGTTCGGGTAGCCGGACTATACCTTCAGCCAGACTCCTGGACTATGAAGATACAAGATTGAAGACTTCGTCCCGTGTCCGGATGGGACTTTCCTTGGCGTGGAAGGCAAGCTTGGCGATGCGGATATTCAAGATCTCCTACCATTGTAACCGACTTTATGCAACCCTAACCCTATCCGGTGTCTATATAAACCGGAGGGTTGTAGTCCGTAGGCAATCAACTCCATACACAACAATCATACCATAGGCTAGCTTCTAGGGTTTAGCCTCCTTGATCTCGTGGTAGATCTACTCTTGTACTACCCATATCATCAATATTAATCAAGCAGGAGTAGGGTATTACCTCCATCGAGAGGGCCCGAACCTGGGTAAAAAACATCGTGTCCCTTGTCTCCTGTTACCATCCAGCCTTGACGCACAGTTCGGGACCCCCTACCCGAGATCCGCCGGTTTTGACACCGACATTGGTGCTTTCATTGAGAGTTCCTTTGTGTCGTCGCCTTTAGGCCCGATGGCTCCTTTGATCATCAACGATGATACGGTCCAGGGTGAAACTTTTCTTCCCGGACAGATCTTCGTCTTCGGTGGCTTCGCTCTACGGGCTAATTCACTCGGCCACCTGGAGCAGATCAAAAGCTACGCCCCTGGCCATCAGGTCAGGTTTGGAAGCCTAAACTACAAGGCTGACATCCGCGGGGACTTGATCTTCGACGGATTCGAGCCACAGCCAAGCGCGCCGCACTGTCTCGATGGGCATGATATAGCTCTGCCGCCGAACAGCGCCTTGGAGGCCGCATACGCATCGGTTTCGACCATTGATTCGGAGCATACTGCACCGATCGAGGATCAGCGGTTAGACGCTGCCTCAGGGGCTGCAATCTCAGAGGCGATCGAGCCGAACTCCAGCCCCGCACTCCGCATGGCCTGTGACTCCGAGGATCCGGACTCCTCCCCGGACTCCAAACCCCCCGCGCCCCTGCCAATCGAATCCGATTGGGCGCCGATAATGGAGTTCACCGCCGCAAACATCTTTCAGCATTCGCCTTTTGGCGATATCCTGAACTCTCTTAAGTCTCTCTCTTTATCAGGAGAGCCCTGGCCGGACTACGGTCGGCGAGGGTGGGATACGGACGATAAGGAAATTCAAAGCCCACCCACCACCCACTTTGTAGTCACTGTCGACGATCTAACCGACATGCTTGACTTCAGCTCCGAAGATATCGACGGCATGGACGACGATGTAGGAGACGAACAGGAACCAGCACCTGTAGGGCGCTGGAAGGCCACCTCGTCATATGACATATATATGGTGGATACTCCAAAAGATGGAGATGGCGATGGAACAGTGGGGGATGACGCCCCCAAGAAACAGCCAAAGCGCCAGCGTCAATGGCGCCGCTCTAAATCCCGCCAAAGCAAAAATGGTGATTCCGGCACGGGAGATAATACTACCCCGGATAACGCCGAAGAACACCCACCTCAGCAAGATTCGGCACAGGAAGATGGAGAAGCCAGCCCTCATGAGAGAGCGGCAGACCGAGAGGTCGAGGATGATAACTATACGCCTCCCTCCGAAGACGAGGCAAGCCTCGATGATGACGAATTCGTCATACCATCAGACCCCGCCGAACAAGAGCGTTTTAAACGCAGGCTTTTAGCCACGGCAAGCAGCCTCAAGAAAAAGCAGCAACAACTTAAAGCTTCCCAAGATTTGCTAGCTGACAGATGGACTGAAGTCCTTACGGCCGAAGAGTATGAACTCGAACGCCCCTCCAAGAGTTACCCGAAGCGCAGGCCGCTACCCCGATCAGAGGAGGAAGCACCTACATCACCAGCGCATGACATGGCAGACCGGCCACCTTGCGGCCGCGACAGAGAGGCCCCTCGGCCCTCCACCCAAGCCATGCCCCGACGCCGCTCAACTAAGGCACGGGAAAATGCGCCCGACCTGCGAGACATACCGGAGGATAAGGCAAGACAAACAAGATCGATCTACGGATCGCGCAGGCGCCCTACAGCATGTGACAATGATCTTCACTCCGGATACAACAAATCCGGCCGGGCCGAACACAATAGACATAACGCTTCCGAGCTACATATAGCCCAGTACAGAGGCGCCGCACACCCGCTATGCTTCACGAATGAAGTAATGGATCATAAAATCCCAGAGGGTTTCAAACCCGTAAACATCGAATCATACGATGGCACAACAGACCCGGCGGTATGGGTCGAGGATTATCTCCTTCACATCCACATGGCACGCGGCGATGATCTACACGCCATCAAATACCTCCCGCTCAAACTTAAAGGACCGGCCCGTCATTGGCTTAACAGCTTGCCAGCAGACTCAATCGGTTCTTGGGAGGACCTGGAAGCCGCATTCCTCGACAACTTCCAGGGCACTTACGTGCGACCGTCGGATGCCGACGACTTAAGCCACATAATTCAGCAGCCAGAGGAATCGGCCAGATAATTCTGGACATGGTTCCTAACAAAGAAAAACCAAATAGTCGACTGTCCGGACGCAGAGGCCCTAGCAGCCTTCAAGCATAACATCCGTGACGAGTGGCTTGCCCGGCACCTGGGACAGGAAAAGCTGAAATCCATGGCAGCCCTAACGACACTCATGCCCTGCTTTTGCGCGGGAGAAGATAGCTGGCTAGCTCGCAGTAACAACTTATCAAAGAACCCTGGTAATTCAGATACCAAGGACAAAAGTGGCAGGACACGTCGGAATAAGCAAAAACGCCGCGTTAACAGCGACAGCAATGAAGACACGGCAGTCAATGCCGGATTCAAAGGCTATAAATCCGGTCAGCGGAAAAAGCCATTCAAAAAGAATACTCAGGGCCCGTCTAGTTTGGAACGAATACTCGATCGCTTGTGCCAGATACATGGCACCCCCGAAAGGCCAGCCAATCACACTAACAGGGATTGTTGGGTGTTCAAGCAGGCAGGCAAGTTAAGGGCCAAAAACAGAGACAAGGGGCTGCACAGCGACGACGAGGAGCCCAAGCCGCCGAACAACAACGGACAAAAGGGCTTTCCCCCACAAGTGCGGACGGTGAACATGATATACGCAACCCACATTCCCAAGCGGGAGCGGAAGTGTGCGCTACGGGACGTATACGGGATAGAGCCAGTCGCCCCAAAGTTCAACCCATGGTCCTCTTGCCCGATCACTTTTGATCGAAGGGACCATCCCACTAGCATCCGTCCTGGCGGCTTCACCGCATTGGTTCTCGACCCAATCATCGACGGATTTCATCTCACAAGAGTCCTCATGGACGGCGGCAGTAGCCTGAACCTGCTTTATCAGGATACGGTGCGGAAAATGGGCATAGATCCCTCAAGGATTAAGCCCACAAGAACGACCTTTAAAGGCGTTATACCAGGTGTAGAAGCCAACTGCACAGGCTCAGTAACACTTGACGTGGTCTTCGGATCCCCGGACAATTTCCGAAGCGAAGAGTTAATCTTCGATATAGTCCCGTTTCGCAGTGGCTATCACGCCCTGCTCGGACGAACCGCATTTGCAAAGTTCAATGCGGTGCCGCACTACGCATATCTCAAGCTCAAAATTCCAGGCCCTCGAGGAGTAATTACGGTCAACGGAAACACCGAACGCTCCCTCCGTACGGAGGAGCATACGGCGGCTCTCGCAGCGGAGGTACGAAGTAGCCTTCTCAGGCAATTCTCCAGTCCGGCCATTAAAAAACCAGACACTGCCAAGCGCGCCCGGAGTAACCCACAGCAGGACCGCCTGGCACACTCTGAGCAAGCGTAGCAATGCGGCCCCAACCCCAGCTATCGCGACATAGCGAAACCAGTACCTCGTGTACATACCTACGCCCTTGAAATACCATGGGCACAGGGGAAGGGGCACAATAACGGCACGCCCAGAATACGGCTTAAAACGTACTAGGGGCTGCCGGATTCTCTTTTTAATTTTTTCTTACCTTCAGGACTCCATACTTCGGACGACCTGTTCGGCAATTCGACTGCCGCACAAACGATGCAAGATCCAGGGAGGCAGACAAGCCATGCCGCACTATGGAACTCCCAGGTGGTCTCTGTTACGAGCGGTATACCTGTTTTAAATACAATTCCGCGGCCTGCCCCCGGTCAGGACAGGACATACTGATAGTCCAATATCTTTTGCTTACCGCACTATTTGTATCGTTCGGCTTTGATAAATAGCCTTATATAAACAATGCATTTTGTCTATTTTCTGCATTACTCTCTTTTATATATGTTCATTAATGACATGTTGCACCCGTACACTGTGGTACGGCAAGTACGCCAGGGGCTTCAGTACCCTTTAATATGGTGTGAGAAGTCCGTACACTTTCACAAGTGCGGCACCCCGAACTTATAGCACTATATGCATCGGCTCCGAATCATGATTTGGGTCAATAGTTGGGTTTGCCCGGCTCCTATGTTTTGGTGCCTTACGTTCCGCTATATCGGCTAAGGTAGCACTAGGAGAACCACTGCGATTGTGCCCCGGTTGAGCTGGGTTAAGCACCTCAGTGGAGAAAGCTAAAACTGACTGTCATGATGAGGCGAGAGACCGGTCGCTGTTCGCTGTTCGAGAGGTTTTTTGAGTCCCTAAAGACTTATGCCGCTTCGAGTGAGGAGCCGGATTTGTCCGGCCAAGGCGTGGATAGCGCCCCGAACTCGGTCTTCCGAACTAGGGGCTTCGCCGAAATTTAAAATTATAAAGTTCTATGGCTAAGTGAGAGTGTTCAAGCATTATAGTCTGATTGCCTGGTTCGTTGTGCTGAGCGCCTCCCTCGAAGGACCCAACTATGGGAAAAAGAGCGCTCAGGTTTATCCCGAACACCCCAGCACTAGTGGCATGGGGGCAGAAGCCGACGACTGGCCATCTCTCAATTTTTTGATAAACGGCCGCATAGAAAATAATATTTTAAATTCAACAAGCATTGCTTAAGCGCCTATGAACAAGTTTTCAGCGCACAGGATAAAAACGAGCGAGTTTATTCAAAAATTACATCCTTGGTACATTCATCCGCCACAAGGCGGGCACCTGCAAGAATATCCTTGTAATAGTTCTCGGGCTTGCGATGCTCCTTCCCCGGCAGCGGCCCGTCCTTCACAAGCTTCTCACCGTCCAGCTTACCCCAGTGCACCTTTGCACGGGAAAGGGCCCGACGGGCACCTTCGATGCAGACGGAGCGCTTGATGACCTCGAGCCTTGGACAGGCCTCTACCAGCCGCCGCACCAGCCCGAAGTAGCTCCCAGGCAGGGCCTCTCCGGGCCACAGCCGAACTATGAAGCCCTTCATGGCCTGTTCGGCCGCCTTGTGGAGCTCGACCAGCTGTTTCAGCTGGTCGCTCAAGGGCACAGGGTGTCCGGCCTCAGCATACTGAGACCAGAACACCTTCTCCGTCGAGCTGCCCTCTTCAGCTCAATAGAATGCGGCGGCGGCGGATACGCTGTGGGGAAGATCTGTGAATGCCCCTGGAGAACTCCGGATTCGGGTAAGTAACAAGTAGTTTACTTTTATATTTCTGCTTTGCATAAAGAATGCCTTACCTGCTGCTATCTTCTTAATCTCCTCCAACTCTTGGAGGGCCTTTTGGGTTTCGGCCTTGGCAGACTTGGCAGTCTCAAGGGCCGCCGTGAGCTCGGACGCTTGGGTCTTTGACTCAAGCTCCAAACTCTCATGTTTTTTCATGAAAGCCTGAAGCTCTTGCTGCACCTCGCCGACCTGAGCCCCAAGTTTCTCTCGCTCGGTGCGCTCCACGGCCGTTTTCTTTTCGGCCTCGGACAGCGCCTGCTTGAGGGTCGCCACCTCAGTCGTGGCCCCTATAATAAGCAGTGCAATCCTGTTATTTTTTGCAATCACGCCTCTCTATAGGCACTTTTTCTGTAAGGTATTTCCTACCTTCTTTTTCCTCGAGCTGCCGCTTGGCAAGGCCGAGCTCTTGCTCGGTCCGCTTGAGGTCCTGTTTCAGGACACCCACCTCCGCAGTCAGTGCGGCGGTGGATAGCAGCGAAGCCTACACACGCATATTGACTCTTTATTGTTAGACTCCTGCGAAATTTACTAGATCCTCTATTCGGCTTTTCTTTCCAAACGCCAAACAGATCATCAGGGGCTACTGTCTATGCGGTTATATTTTTACATATTTTTACTTACCTCGAAGCCCGTTAGGAGGCTAGCGCAAGCTTCACTCAGTCCGCTCTTGGCGGACTGAACCTTCTGGATCATCGTACTCATAATAGTACGGTGCTCCTCGTCGATGGAGGCACCGTCAAGCACCTCGAGCAGATTGTCCGGCACCTCCGGTTGGACGGAGGCCGCCGGCTCAGAAGGCTTGCTCCTCTTGGAAGGAGTTCGCCTACCGCAGTCCGGAACTGTTGAAGATTCCGGCGCGGTGTCCGGCACAAAGCCGGACTTGGAGCCCTGGGGGGTCTTGTCCCCTTTACTCCTGGGGTCCGGGAGGTCGCCCTGCGGCTCCTCCAGGACCACCTCCTCCTGCCCCGGAGCTCGTTGCGACGCCACTTCGGCGTCGTCCGCAGTGCGGGGGGAGACAGCGGGCGGAACTGAGTTCACGTCCGATGAATCCAGGGAGCCGCTCGATGACTCGTTGAGTTCGGCCCGGGGCGGGCTGCATAATTATGTTCGACATTAGGGAAAGCTGTGCAATAAAGGAACATCATGAGTTATTCTGATATCCGAACTTACGATTTCGCCGGACGCTTGGCCCTGTTTGGCCACTCCTCTTTGCCCTCTTCGGCGTTGGGGGCGTAGTCCGGCGGAGGGGTCTTCCTTTTCCTAGACCCATCGGCCTCCCCCGTTGGAGCGGCCTTCCTCTTCTCTCCTCCCCCCACTGGGGGGGGGAGAGGTTTCTTCTTCCTCCTCCTCGTCTTCACGGGGGGAGTGCGTCTCGGACTCGTCGGACGATGAGTCCGACACCACCATATGCCGGGAACTCTTTCGAGTCCCCGTGGCCTTCTTCTTCTTGGCCTTCTTCTCCGGCACCACATAAGGTGCCGGAACCAGCAGCTTCGCTAGTAGAGCGGGGGCTGGGTCTTCGGGCAAGGGAGCCGGACAGTTAATCGATCCGGACTTTGCCCGCCAAGCCTGTCAAAGGTAAGGGAGCTTAGATCCCGCATAGAGTCAAACTATGAAAAAACTTAACATCCTGTAAAAGGTGAAAATAGCTTACCTCGCTAGTGTGACGCTGCGAGCTGTATCCGCGGTCCTCGGAAGTGGATGTGGGATCCTCGATGCCTTTGGTTAGCACCTTCCAGACATCTTCATACGTCGTGTCGAAGAGCCTGTTAAGGGTTTGGTTCTGCGCCGGGTTGAACTCCCACAGATTAAGGCCCCGTTGTTGACACGGGAGAATTCGGCGGACGAGCATAACCTGGACTGCATTGACGAGCTTGATCGGCTTGCTCACCAGGGTCTGGATGCATGTCTGCAGTCCGGTCACCTCTTTTTCGTCACCCCACGACAGGCCCGTCTCTTTCCAGGACATAAGCCGCGTGGGGGGTCCGGATCGGAACTCGGGGGTTGCGATCCATTTCGGATCGCGCGGCTCGGTGATGTAAAACCACCACGATTGCCACCCCTTCAGGGTCTCCACGAAGGAGCCCTCGAGCCATATGACGTTGGCCATCTTGCCCGCCATGGCGTCTTCGCATTCCGCCTGGCTGCCGCGCACCACCTTGGGCTTGACGTTGAAGGTCTTGAGCCAGAGGCCGAAATGGGGGCGGATGCGGAGGAAGGCCTCGCACACGACGATAAACGCCATGATGTTGAGGACGAAGTTCAGGGCCAGATCATGGAAATCCAGGCCATAGTAAAACATGAGCCCCCGGACAAATGGGTGGAGTGGAAAACCCAGTCCGCGGAGGAAGTGGGGAAGGAATACTACCCTCTCATGGGGCCTTGGGGTGGGGAGAAGCTGCCCCTCCTGGGGAAGCCGGTGCGCGATGTCTTTGGACAAGTATCCGGCCTTCCTTAGCTTTTTTGACATGGCCCTCCGTGACGGAGGAGACCATCCACTTGCCTCCCGCTCCGGACATTGCTGGAGAAGGTTGAGGTGGGAAGTGCGGGCTTGGGCGCTAGAGCTCGAGTGCGCAGGAGATGGATAGGCAAAAGAGGAAGAAGGCATAGGTAAAAGGGTGGATCCTTATCCTCTTATATGGGCGGATGCGGTTGTGCGTCCCCACCAGCCTAGTAAAACTCGCTTGCCTCCCAAGCGCCGTGATAAATGGCGCGGTTGGGTTACCCACGTCCGTATTGATGAGAATCCCGTAAAGGGGGTACATGATCTCTGCTTTGACAAGACGTGCCAAGGAAACCGCCTCGCAAAACATGCTGAGGTGGAAAAGTAAAAACGATTTGAGTAAAGGACTTGGCCGTAGTGTGATGACGCACTGCGGAATACGTCGGCAGATTTGATTTGTGTCAATATTATTCTCTCTATGGCAATATGTGGAAACTTATTTTGCAGAGTCGGACACTACTCTTGGTGTTTACAATCTTCTACGAAGGACTTGGAGGAGGAACCCGCCTTGCAATGTCGAAGACAATTTGCGCGTCGGACTTGTCGTCATTGAAGCCTGGTTCAGGGGCTACTGAGGGAGTCCTGGATTAGGGGGTGTTCGGGTAGCCGGACTATACCTTCAGCCGGACTCCTGGACTATGAAGATACAAGATTGAAGACTTCATCTCGTGTCCGGATGGGACTTTCCTTGGCGTGGAAGGCAAGCTTGGCGATGCGGATATTCAAGATCTCCTACCATTGTAACCGACTTTATGTAACCCTAACCCTATCCGGTGTCTATATAAACTGGAGGGTTGTAGTCCGTAGGCAATCAACTCCATACACAACAATCATACCATGGGCTAGCTTCTAGGGTTTAGCCTCCTTGATCTCGTGGTAGATCTACTCTTGTACTACCCATATCATCAATATTAATCAAGCAGGAGTAGGGTATTACCTCCGTCGAGAGGGCGCGAACCTGGGTGAAAAACATCATGTCCCTTGTCTCCTGTTACCATCCGGCCTTGACGCACAGTTCAGGACCCCCTACCCGAGATCCGCCGGTTTTGACACCGACAGGCGTCATTGCGCAGAATAGCAGCAGCAGTCAGTGCCTGATCAATATTCTTTCTCATCTCAGTCTTCTTGGAGATACGTGATAGATCTTCAGACTGCACACTGTCTTCAGGAGGTGCAGTAGCCAGTGGCTTCGCCCGTAAGGTTTTTGGTGCTGAGCCAGACTTTGAAGCTTTAGGCTTCTTCAGCTTCGTTAGCTTCGGTGGTGCAGGTGCTTCGTCAGATTCAGCATCATCTGCAGGTTGATCCACGACTGCCCCTTGAACCATATTATGAGTGATGAGACCTTCTAGGTTGTAGAAGGGCCTAACCAGATTGGGTTCAGCTTCTCGTGTGCCATCAGCACGTGGCGCAGAGGGGCCTGGGTTGAAGTCTAATCCCAACGACTTCTTGTTTTCCTTGGCAGAGTTCTGTGCAAACTGATAGTTGCGCTTGAAGAGATTGTCTTCGTGACACCATAACAGAGAGGATGGGTCGGCATTAGGAGGCTGAGGTCCACGAAGCATGCAGGGGTAAAAGCCTTGAGCAATAGCTTCGGACTGTGATTTGGGCTGAAGACCTTTGTATATGATATCTCCCCATGGGCCCTTGATGGCACTCTCCTCAGCATATTCGTCGGTGACGAATCTGTACTTGAACCATTCCTCTGCCCAATGTCTTCGAATCCATTGGATTCGGTTCTTGCGTTCTCCATAGGTTTCTTCTGGATCTGACTTGTATAGCTCATAGAGATCTGGTGGCAGGTCCTTAGCAGTGTTTCCACGGCGCTGTCTACCTCCCTTCCTTGTATATTTCTCTGTAGCCATGAACTTCAAACTAAATGGCTTCAACACGTTCAAAGGTTTCAAAGGCTTCCGCCTGTGGGTCAAACAGGAACTGTCTTCGGGAGAATTTATATGATGTTGTAAGAATTCTGCAAATGAATGCAGACTATGAGAACCAAGGGATTCTCCCACGGACATGTACCTGTGACAGCATTAAGGTGCGAGGGAAGGGGAAGAGGTCATATGCATTCTCGGAAGATTTTGAAGATAAATCAGTTTAGAGGACATTGACCTCATAGTGCGAAGACATTCACTCATAGATAGAGAGTTGGTTCCAGATTTGTACCAATCCACAAATAAGTACAAGTGAGGAATCTAACTACTTTGTGAAGCATAAGTGAACATACTAGGCATATTATGAGATGCAGTATGAAATAGATCCAACTTGTGTGAACAGAAACTGCTTGTGGTAGAAAGTGATGAATCTATAGGATCAAAGGGGCCGTAAAAAGGAAGTTTTATTTACCACACGAAGAACTGCTAGACGGAGTGGGAGAGGAGGCCGAGCAGTTCGATCGTCCGTGCCCTAACTTGGCGACGGAGGACACCTACGGCGACGGCGGAGAAGACGATGTCCGCGGCCGGCGTGAAGACGGCGTCGGTGAGGTCGCGGCAGCTAAGCGCTTCGTCGCCGGCGTCGTCGAGGGCTAGCGGTGGCGCTAGGGTTTGTGCGAGAGTGGAAGAAAGGATAATGACTGTGGTGAGGCGTGTATTTATAGGGACAGGGACGACACAGTGTTATTACACAGGTGCCCCTGGCGATTCACATCTGAAGGACACGTGGCCATCATGCAACATATCGGAGGTTGTTCCATGTTCCCACACACGCCTGGATTGTCGGGTGGTCGTTCCCACTTCTCCGGGTTTCAGGTGAAGGAATTAGCATTGAAAACAGACTTAATGTTTGTCTCTGTATCTTCTGCTGACTAGGACGCAGAGAAGACATTCGACAGTTTCAATAGAATGCATATGATTTGGACAGATAGAGTTTGAGATAGAAAGCATAGAGAGATTAGGGTCCGATCACATTCATTTAGTTCAAAAGATTCAACAAGGAAGACGTAGCTATAAGTGAATGCTGTAGAGGACGGAACACTAGTATGTATATATCAGAAGACAATCAAGTCAACATAGTGAAGATAATCATGAAGACAAGTTGAAAATGAAGACAAACAAAATGTGAAGACATAGCACATGTAACGCCATGGGTAAAACACTTCAAACAGAAGAATTTGGTGGTGGCGTTACCCACCGTATAGGAAGTATTAGACCCAGACACGACGCACAATTATCGTGGCACTCCGAAGTCAAATTCCATGTTAATATATTCACACTCAGAATGTAAGTCTTCATTGATTGAAGATATACTTTACTTCGTGTGTTGCACATCTAAGTCATCAACATGCATAAGTGTTAGGATGTGTGCCTGATCACAGGACATTTGAGGATTCCAAGATATTTAGCTCACACCGTAACTTGCAAAACCTCTTCTCATCCAAGGGCTTGGTGAAGATATCTGCCAATTGCTCTTCAGTGTTGACGTGTATGATATCAATATCTTCCTTCACAACATGATCTCTGAGAAAGTGATGACGAATTTCAATGTGCTTTGTCTTCGAGTGCTGAACTGGGTTGTTGGCAATCTTGATGGCGCTTTCGTTGTCGCAGTACAGTGGTACTTGCTTCAGGTGAATGCCATAGTCTTTGAGTGTTTGCTTCATCCATAGAAGCTGAGCGCAGCAAGATCCAGTAGCAATGTATTCAGATTCAGCAGTGGAGAGAGATACACAGTTCTGCTTCTTTGAAGACCAACATACAAGTGATCGTCCTAGAAAATGACATGTGCCTGATGTAGACTTGCGATCCACCTTGTCACCAGCATAATCAGCATCCGAGAATCCAACTAGATCAAACTCTGAGCCCTTTGGATACCATAATCCTAGTGTTGGGGTGTGAGCCAAATATCTGAGAATTCGCTTCACAGCTAAGTGATGCGATTCCTTTGGTGCCGCTTGGAACCGGGCACACATGCAAACACTAAGCATGATATCTGGCCTAGATGCACATAAATAAAGTAAGGAACCTATCATGGAGCGGTATACCTTTTGATCGAACTCTTTACCATTGTCGTCGGGACCCAGATGATGTTTGGCTGGCATTGGCGTCATGTAGCCTTTGCAATCTTGCATTCCAAATTTCTTCAGGCAATCTTTGAGGTATTTCTCTTGAGATATAAAGATGTCGTTGCGTTGCTGATGTATTTGAAGACCAAGGAAGAACTTCATCTCACCCATCATGGACATCTGATATTGCTCTTGCATCATATATCCAAACTCGTCAGTGTATTTCTGATTGGTGCAGCCGAAGATAATGTCATCCACATATATTTGGCACACAAACAGTTCACCATCATATGTCTTCATGAAGAGAGTGGGGTCGAGGGAACCAAGTTTGAAGCCTTTGCTCTTCAGGAAGTCTTTGAGTGTGTCATACCAAGCCCTAGGGGCTTGTTTGAGGCCATACAGTGCCTTGTTGAGCTTGTACACCATATCAGGATGTTTTGGATCTTCAAAGCCAGGCGGTTGTGCAACATAGACTTCTTCGTCAATCTTGCCATTGAGAAAAGCGCTCTTCACATCCATTTGATGCAGAAGAATGTTATGATGATTTGCATAGGCCAGCAGTATGCGTATGGCTTCAAGCCTAGCCACAGGAGCAAATGTCTCATCGAAGTCAATCCCTTCAACTTGAGTGTATCCTTGAGCAACGAGACGAGCTTTGTTTCTGACAAGTTGACCATGCTCATCTTGCTTGTTGCGGTATATCCATTTGGTGCCTATTATATTGTGCTTGCGAGGATCAGGATGCTTAACCAGTTCCCATACATTATTCAGCTCAAACTGTTGAAGCTCTTCTTGCATAGCTTGAATCCATTCAGGTTCCATGAAGGCTTCATCAACTTTCTTGGGTTCAGATATTGAGACAAATGCGAAGTGTCCACAGAAATTTGCTAGCTGTGTTGCCCTTGAACGAGTGAGTGGACCTGGTGCATTGATGCTATCAATTATTCTCTCAATCTACACTTCATTTGCAACACGAGGATGTACAGGACGAAGATTTTGCTCTTGCTGATCATTTTCATCGTTAGAAGGATTGTCTTCAGGCTGAGCATTGTCTTCAGGTTGATCAGGTGCGGAGATGATAAGTTCCTCTTCAGGCTGAGCTTCAGATGGTATGATTTCTCCAGTTCCCATAAGTTTGATTGATTCACTGGATGGAACTTCATCTAGCACATTTGGCAGGTGCTCTCTTTGCGAGCCGTTAGTCTCATCGAACCGCACATCCACAGTTTCAACCACTTTATAGTGAAAGAGGTTGAAGACTCTGTAGGAGTGCGAATCCTTTCCATATCCAAGCATAAAACCTTCATGTGCTTTTGGTGCAAATTTTGAAGTGTGATGTGGATCCTTGATCCAGCACCTGACACCAAATACTCTGCAGTAACTGACATTTGGCTTCTTGCCAGTAAGGAGCTCATAGGAAGTCTTGTTCAGAAGCTTGTGAAGATAAACACGGTTGATGATATGGCATGCAGTATCAATGGCTTCAGGCCAGAATTTTCTTGGAGTCTTGTATTCATCAAGCATTGTCTGAGCCATCTCAATAAGTGTTCTGTTCTTGCGTTCGACGATGCCATTCTGCTGTGGCATGTACGGAGCTGAGAATTCATGTGTGATGCCCAAAGTATCAAGATATGTATCTAGCCCAGTGTTCCTGAATTCAGTGCCATTGTCACTTCTGATGTGCTTTATCTTGACGCCATAGTTGTTCATGGCTCGATTGGCGAAGCGTCTGAAGACATCCTGCACTTCAGTCTTGTAGAGGATTATATGCACCCAAGTATATCTTGAATAATCATCAACAATGACAAAGCCATAGAGACAAGCAGTAGTAGTAAGAGTTGAGTAATGAGTGGGACTGAAAAGGTCCATGTGGAGCAGTTCGAAGGGTTGAGTCGTTGTCATGATTGTCTTCGAGGGATGCTTGGCCCTCGTCATCTTTCCTGCTTCACAGGCACCGCATAAGTGATCCTTCTTGAACTTGACGCCCTTGATGCCTATGACATGCTTCTTTCTTGCAAGAGTGTGCAAGTTCCTCATGCCAGCATGCCCTAGCCTCCGATGCCAGAGCCAGCATTCTGAGGCTTTTGCTAGAAGACATACGGCAAGCCGTGGTCCTGCTGAGAAATCTACCACATACAAATCATCTTTCCTATACCCTTAAAACACTAGAGACTTGTCAGATTCCATTAGAACAAGGCAACGATATTTTCCAAACATCACAATCATGTTTAAATCGCAAAGCATTGAGACAGACATTAAGTTGAAACCAAGGGATTCAACAAGCATGACTTTATCCATGTGTTGATCCTTTGAGATTGCAACTCTACCTAGACCCAATACCTTACTTTTACCAGTGTTAGCAAATGTGATGTGACTTTTGTCAGATGGACGTAAGGTTGAGTCCATAAGAAGACTTCGCTTGCCAGTCATGTGATTAGTACACCCACTATCAATAATCCATTCTAAAGCAGCTGGTGTCGTACCCTACAGTGCAGTTAGGGGGATAGGCTTCACGAAGAGAATTGTGAAGCAAAAACATTTGACGAGCCAGTGGATTATGAAAGCTTAGATTGAGATTAGGACTGATAGGGCAAGTAGCAAGTGACTCAGGAACAAAGTACATAATAAGACCATTTTGGGCATTTGATCTTGCGCCCTACAAGATGTTTAAGGTCCCCAGCAATAGCTTCAGACGATTTTGGTTTTCGGCTGGAGACCTTTCCCTGCAAAAGAGAGTTAAGCTTTCTTAGCCACCCACATCTTCAAGGGTGGCTTCGAAGCAATGAGTCTAAGTGCAGCATCTAAGAACTTTGGCTTTGGAGCCCTAGCAAAAAGTCTTGCAGGTGGACAATAGTACTCATAAGAATAAGCAGAATAGTTCTTGGTCGTATGAACATGGCGGTTTGATGAAACGCGCTCATATTCACAGGCCTGAGTATGGCTTCCCTGCAAAACATTTGCGTTAGTGCGACTCAGGTGAGTCCTCTGTCTATATGAAGCCTTTGGACCGTATGAAGCCTGTGGTCTGCAAAAGAGAGTTAAGCTTTCTTAGCCACCCACATCTTCAAGGGTGGCTTCGAAGCAATGAGTCTAAGTGCAGCATCTAAGAACTTTGGCTTTGGAGCCCTAGCAAAAAGTCTTGCAGGTGGACAATAGTACTCATAAGAATAAGCAGAATAGTTCTTGGTCGTATGAACATGGCGGTTTGATGAAACGCGCTCATATTCACAGGCCTGAGTATGTCTTCCCTGCAAAACATTTGCGTTAGTGCGACTCAGGTGAGTCCTCTGTCTATATGAAGCCTTTGGACCGTATGAAGCCTGTGGTCTGGGGTTTGTCTTCTTCACCTGTGGTGTCATGATGACATTCACAGGAAGATTCTCCAAACACCTTTTCGGCACCCAGACCTTCTTCATAGGCGGTCCATTCCTGCAGTTAGTACCAATATACCTGGCAAACACTTCACCCTTCTAATTCTTAAACAGTTTATAGTTTTCATCAAAGGATTCATCAATAACAATGGGATTAGCACAAGTGAAGCCAGATAGGGTGGATGGATCCACTGAAGGTCCCTTTGCAGCAACCCATGTGGTTTTGGGGTACTGCTCAGGTTTCCAGTAAGAGCCATCAGCATTCATTTTCCTTTCGAACCCAACACCCTCTTTCCTAGGGTTTCGGTTCAGGATCTGCCTTTTGAGGACATCACATAGTGTCTGATGCCCTTTGAGGCTTTTGAACATCCCTGTTTCAAGCAATGTCTTCAACCTAGCATTCTCATCAGCAATAGCAGTGGCATCCTCAACAGAGGGGTTAGTTGGCACATCAGCAGTTGAAGATATTGCAATAGTAGCAGCAGTAGAACAACCAGCAACAGAAGTAGCGTTGTCATGCTCAATACATTTAATACATGGTGGTTCAAATCCTTCCTGAGCTGAATTGATCTGTTTGGCACGAAGTGACTCGTCTTCCTTTTGAAGATCTTCATGAGCCGCTCTCAATTTCTCAAGATCTTGCTTCCTTTGAAGATAATCATAGGAAAGCTTTTCATGAGTTGTTGAGAGCGTTTCATGATGACTTTCAAGTTCTTCATACTTAACGTGAAGATTTTTATGTCTTCAATTAAGGACTGAGATCGAGTCATTTCAACGTCTAACAGGTCATCGCTTTTTTCTAACAGTTTTTGAATATGTTCCATAGCTTTTTGTTGTTCAGTTGCAATTTTAGCAAGTGTTTTGTAGCTGGGTTTGGAACCACAATCAGAGTCATCTTCACTGGAAGTTTGATAGTGAGTAGTGCGTGTGTTTACCTTGGCACCGCGTGCCATGAAGTAGTAGGTAGGAGCGGAGTAGTCCTTATCATTTGCATCGATGTCGGTGACGGAGTCATTGTCTTCAGTGTTGAAGATGGACTTGGCAACGTATGCTGTAGCCAGACTCGCAATGCCAGAATCGGACTCCACCTCCGCCTCCTCAGAAGCGGACTCCTCCTCTGAATCCATTTCCTTGCCAACAAACGCACGTGCCTTGCCATATGAGCTCTTCTTGTGTGATGAAGACTTTGAGGAGGACTTGGAAGAAGACTTTGAGTATTTCTTCTTCTTCTTGTTGTCAGAATCATACTCCTTGCTCTTGTTTTTCTTCTTGTTCTCATTGTCCCACTGCGGACACTCAGAGATGTAGTGGCCAGGTTTCTTGCACTTGTGGCATGTTCTCTTCTTGTAGTCATGAGCAGAAGCTTAATCATTCCTTGAGCTTGATCATGAGGACTTTCTGAAGCCTTTCTTCTTGGTGAATTTTTGGAACTTTTTCACAAGCATAGCAAGCTCCATTCCAATGTCTTCAGGATCATCAGAACTGCTGTCAGACTCTTCTTCAGATGAGGAGACAACTTTTGCCTTCAAGGCACAAGTTCGCCCATAGTTGGGACCGTAGATGTTTCTTTTCTTAGAAAGCTGAAACTCGTGTGTGTTGAGCCTCTCAAGTATGTCAGACGGATCGAGTGTTTTGAAGTCGGGACGTTCTTGAATCATCAGGGCTAGGGTGTCAAACAAGCTGTCAAGTGATCTCAGGAGTGTCTTGACAACTTCATGCTTGGTGATCTCAGTGGCCCGAGGGCTTGAAGCCCATTTGTGATGTCAGTGAGTCGATCAAACGTGAGCTGAACATTCTCAATGTCATTTCTCTTGAAGCGGTTGAAGAGGTTGCGAAGGACACTGATTCTTTGATCTCTCTGGGTTGAGACGCCTTCGTTGACCTTGGAGAGCCAATCCTAGACTAGCTTAGATGTTTCCAAAGCACTCACACGGCCATACTGTCCTTTGGTCAGATGACCACAAATGATGTTCTTGGCAGTGGAGTCCAGTTGAACGAACTTCTTGACATCAGCAGCGGTGACACCTTCACCAGCCTTGGGAACGCCATTCTTGACGACATACCATAGGTCGACATCAATGGCTTCAAGATGCATGCGCATCTTATTCTTCCAGTAGGGATATTCAGTTCCATGGAAGACTGGGCACGCAGCGGAGACTTTGATTATCCCTGCAGTCGACATAGCTAAAACTCCAGGTGGTTAAACCAAATCACACAAAACAAGGGAGTACCTTGCTCTGATACCAATTGAAAGTGCTAGTGATCGACTAGAGGGGGGGTGAATAGGCGATTTTTATGAAAGTCTTCAAAACATGGAAGTTTCGAAGACAAACGATAGAAATAAACCTATTACCATACAGCGGAAGGTAGACTACACTAGGCAAACCATAGTCAAGTATTCAATGGAGTGAAAGCACAATGACTAATAGCAGCTAGGCAGTAAAGATCAGGTAGGAAGATATTGTGAAGCCAATCAGAACAAGCAGTCACTCAGTGAAGACAAAAGATAAAGCAATCATACAATGACTTCACAAGGACCAACAGTAAGTAAAGGGAAGGGAAGGATGAAACCAGTGACTCGTTGAAGACAATGATTTGTTGGACCAGTTCCAGTTGCTGTGACAACTGTACGTCTGGTTAGGGAGGCTGAGATTCAACTCAGAAGACCTCGTCTTCACCTTATTCTCCTTGAGCTAAGGACACCCAGTCCTCGCCCAATCACTCTGATAAGTCTTCAAGGTAGACTTCCAAACCTTCACAGACTTTGTTCACCGGCGATCCACAATGACTCTTGGATGCTCAGAACGCGAAGCCTAACCGGCTGGAGGATTCACAGTCCTCAAGTGTAACAAGTCTTCAGATCACACAGACATGAAGACTTAAGTGATGCCTAACACTCTTTGGCTCTGGGTGTTTAGGGCTTTATCCTTGCAAGGAATTCTCTCTCAAAGGCTTCGAGGTGGGTTGCTCTCAAACGACAAAAGCCGTGTACTAACTCTGAGTAGCCAACCGTTTATGGTTGTAGGGGGTGGGCTATTTATAGCCACTAGGCAACCCGACCTGATTTGTCCAAAATGACCCTTGGTCACTAAGGAACTGACACGTGTTCCAACGGTCAGATTTCAAACACACACGACAACTTTACTAGAGCTACAAGCAAAGCTGACTTATCCAACTCTGGACAAGATTTGCTCTCATAGTCTTCACTCGAAGACATAGGATTTTGGTTAAGCATCACTTCAGTCATTCTGACTGGTTCTCTTGGACCCCACTTAACAGTACGGTGGTTCCTTTGACTCAACATGGAAAAACACAGAACGACAAAACTGCTAAGTGTTCGCGCTCCATAATCTTCACGCGCTGTCTTCTCTTGTCATAGTCTTCAATGTGAATGTCTTCACATACCACCTTTGACTTCAATGTCTTCATACATTTTTAGGGGTCATCTCTGGTAGGAAAACCGAATCAATGAGGGACTTCTACCTATGTTATCCTGCAATTCTCACAAACACATTAGTCCCTCAACCAGGTTTGTCGTCAATACTCCAAAACCAACTAGGGGTGACACTAGATGCACTTACAGTGCTCTAAAAGATATAAGTGAAGCACTAGAGCAAAATTATCCAACTCAAAAGATATAAGTGCAGCACATAGAGTATTCTAATAAACTCCAATTCATGTGTGTCTCTCCCAAAAGGTGTGTACAGCAAGGATGATTGTGGTAAAATAAAAAGAAAAGACTTAAATCATACAATACGCTCTAAGCAAAACACATATATGTGGTCAATAAAAATATAGCTCCAAGTAAAGTTACCGATGGACGAAGACTAAAGAGGGGATGCCTTCCGGGGCATCCCCAAGCTTAGGATTTTGGTTGTCCTTGGATTTTACCATTGGGTGCCTTGGGCATCCCCAAGCTTAGGCTCTTGCATCTCCTTGTTTCATAAAGCATCAAATCTTTACCCAAAACTTGAAAACTTCACAACACAAAACTTAAAAGAAAATCTCATGAGCTCCGTTAGTAAAAGAAAACAAACCACCACTTCAAGGTACTGTAATGAAATCATTATTTATTTATATTGGTGTTAAACCTACTGTATTCCAACCTTTCTATGGTTCATAAACTCTATTACTAGCCATAGATTCATCAAAATAAGCAAACAACACACGAAAAACAGAATCTGTCAAAAACAGAACAATCTGTAGTAATATGTAGGTTTCGAATACTTCTGGAACCCCAAAAATTCTAAAATAAATTTCTGGACGTGAGTAATTTATATATTAATCATCTTCAAAAAGAATTAACTAAATATCACTCTCCAGTAAAAAAATGGCAGCAAATTTCGTGAGCGCTAAAGTTTCTGTTTTTTACAGCAAGATCGCAAAGACTTTTCCCAAGTCTTCCCAAAGGTTCTACTTGGCACAAACACTAATTAAAAGCATAAAACCACATCTAAACAGAGGCTAGATGAATTATTTATTACTAAACATAATCAAAAAGCAAGAAACAAAAATAAAATTGGGTTGCCTCCCAACAAGCGCTATTGTTTAACGCCCCTAGCTAGGCATAAAAGCAAGGATAGATCTAGGTATTGCCATCTTTGGTATTTATATTTTAATGGAGTTATGCTCGGATCCGGAAGGTTCCTTATGTTTCCCTTCATACTCGGAGACTTTTAGGTCTAGAGCATCCAACCGCTTATTGCAAAGTGTAATCAATGTATTCATGCGGTGAAGGTTCCCTCCAACATTTTTAAGAGGTTCAATAGACTTTTGCAATTCGCATAATTTCTCTAAGATTTGGGTTCCCTCTTGAGTAGGAGATGGTCCCTTTTGTGGGGGATGTACTCCTACTATCCCCTCTATAATTTCATAAGCAACACTGGGATCAATATCAATAAAATTCCCTTTGGCGGCAAAATCAAGGAGTTGCCTATGGGGTATGGTGAGCCCAATATAAAAATTGCAAAGTAAAATCTTTGAGTCTCCCTCTATAGTACAACCATGATAAGATTTTATCATCCTATACCAAGCATCTTTTAAGTTTTCTCCTTGTCTTTTTTTGAAGCGGAGGACTTCAAAAACGGGAGACAAAGGAGTAGATAAAGGACTAGCCATAACGACGAAGCAAGCGAAAGAAAAAAGAACAGAAAAAGAGAAGGGTGACAGAAAAAGAGGGCGAATAAAATGGCAATGGTGAAGTGGGGGAGAGGCAAATGGCAAATAATATAATGCGAGGGATAAGATTTTGTGATGGATACTTGGTATGTCTTGACTTGTGCGTAGACTCCCCGGCAACGGCGCCAGAAATCCTTCTTGCTACCTCTTGAGCACCGCGTTGGTTTTCCCTTGAAGAGGAAAGGATGATGCAGCAAAGTAGCGTAAGTATTTCCCTCAGTTTTTGAGAACCAAGGTATCAATCCAGTAGGAGGCCACACGCATGTCCCTCGTACCTACACAAACAAATAAGAACCTCGCGACCAATGCGATAAAGGGGTTGTCAATCCCTTCACGGTCACTTACGAGAGTGAGATCTGATAGAGATGATAAGATAATATTTTTGGTATTTTTATGATAAAGATTAAATGTAAAGATTGCAAAATAAAAGGTAATAGAAATATCTTGTTGACGGAAGATTAATATAATGGAGAATAGACCCGGGGGCCATAGGTTTCACTAGTGGCTTCTCTCAAGATAGCATAAGTATTACGGTGGGTGAACAAATTACTGTCGAGCAATTGATAGAAAAGCGAATAATTATGAGAATATCTAGGCATAATCATGTATATAGGCATCACGTCTGTGACAAGTAGACCGACTCCTGCCTGCATCTACTACTATTACTCCACACATCGACCGCTATCCAACATGCATCTAGAGTATTAAGTTCATAAGAACAGAGTAACACATTAGGTAAGATGACATGATGTACAGGGATAAGCTCAAGCAATATGATATAAACCCCATCTTTTTATCCTCGATGGCAACAATACAATATGTGTCGTTTCCCTTTCTGTCACTGGGATTGAGCACCGCAAGATTGAGCCCAAAGCTAAGCACTTCTCCCATTGCAAGAAAGATCAATCTAGTAGGCCAAATAAAATTGATAATTCGAAGGGACTTGCAAAGGTAACCAATCATACATAAAAGATTTCAGAGAAGAATCAAATATTTTTCATAGATAGACTTGATCATAAACCCATAATTCATCGGATCTCGACAAACACACCGCAAAAAAAGTTACATCGAATAGATCTCCAAGAAGATCGAGGAGAACTTTGTATTGAGATCCAAAGAGAGAGAAGAAGCCATCTAGCTAATAACTATGGACCGGAAGGTCTAAAGTAAACTACTCACACATCATCGGAGGGGCCATGGAGTTGATGTAGAGGCCCTCCGTGATCGATGCCCCCTCCGCCAGAGCTTCGAAAAAGGCCCCAAGATGGGATCTCTTGGGTACAGAAGGTTGCGGCGGTGGAAATAGGGTTTCATGGTGCTCCTGGTTGTTTTCAGGGTATATGACTATATATAGGAGGAAGAAGTAGGTCGGTTGAGCCACGAGGGGCCCACAAGGGGGGAGGGCGTGCCCCTTGCCTCGTGGCCTCCTCGGTTGTTTCTTGACGTCCACTCCAAGTCCTCTGGATCACGTTTGTTCCAAAAATCACCCTCCCGAAGGTTTTATTCCGTTTGGACTCCGTTCGATATTCCTTTTCCGCGAAACACTGAAATAGGCAAAAAAACAGCAATTTGCACTGGGCCTTGGGTTAATAGGTTAGTCCCAAAATAATATAAAAGTGTATAATAAAGCCCATTAAACATCCAAAACAGAATATATATAATAGCATGGAACAATCAAAAATTATAGATACGTTGCAGACGTATCAAGAATTGATGCAATCTGACACCTAATCGAGTCGTGATTCCTGTCCACTTTCTGGTGCAGACTGATGAGAAGTTCACGAACTATGATAATGCGAGGGGATTCACCTTGAATAATTACTGTGAAGTGTTTGCAACAGTATCTTGTGAAGCATTTTCATCATCTGTTGACTGTGAGGCATGTTGGCAAAATTGTCCATCAAGTGGGCGAAGACCTTCCGCAATAACATATTTCCCTTTGCCCGGAACATAAGAAATTATGCTTTGAAGAATATCCAGTGGCGGCAGAAATCTGAGATCATTCTAGCAGTCAGCTTGATAGTGAATAGCAGTGCGGGGTCTGATGAATCTCATGATCCATGGAGCATAAGGCTTTAGATCAAATGGGGACTGAGCCACTATGGCCAAAGTCCTCATGAAGAAATCATGTGCATCAAATAGAATTCGATGGATGATATTGAACAACAGATTCTTCATGACTCCCACAACTTAGTCAGTTTCAGAATTATGGCCTTTGATAGAACTAAGGCTTTCGGCCAGAATACTATAAACACTCTGAGGCACATACAACAAATCCTTCACAAGGAAGGTGGCCCGTGGAGCTTCTCCTTTAGCAAGCGGCTTCACCAACACTTGCATCATTGATGTGTACCGCGCAACCTTCTTCTTGTAGACGTTGTTGGGCCTCCAAGTGCAGAGATTTGTAGGACAGTAGCAAATTTCCCTTTAGTGGATGACCTAAGGTTTATCAACCCGTGGGAGGCGTAGGATCAAGATGGTCTCTCTCAAACAACCCTGCAACCAAATAACAAAGAGTCTTTTGTGTCCCCAACACACCCAATACAATGGTAAATTGTATAGGTGCACTAGTTCGTCGAAGAGATGGTGATACAAGTGCAATATGGATGGTAGATATAGGTTTTTGTAATATGAAAATATAAAAATAGCAAGGTAACTAGTGGTAAAAGTGAGCGAAAACGGTATTGCAATGCTTCAAGTTCTCTCAACAATGATAACATAATTAGATCATATAACAATCCCTCAACATGCAACAAAGAGTCACTCCAAAGTCACTAATAGTGGAGAACAAACGAAGAGATTATTGTAGGGTACGAAACCACCTCAAAGTTATTCTTTTTGATCGATCTATTGGGCTATTCCTATAAGTGTCACAAACAGCCCCAGAGTTCATACTAAAATAACACCTTAAGACACACATCAACCAAAACCCTAATGTCACCTAGATACTCCAATGTCACCACAAGTATCCGTGGGTTTGATTATACGATATGCATCACACAATCTCAGATTCATCTATTCAAACCAACACAAAGAACTTCAAAGAGTGCCCCAAAGTTTCTACCGGAGAGTCAAGATAAAAACATGTGCCAACCCCTATGCATAAGTTCACAAGGTCACAGAACCCGCAAGTTGATCACCAAAAGATACATCAAGTAGATCACGTGAATATCCCATTGTCACCATAGATAAGCACATGCAAGACATACATCAAGTGTTCTCAAATCCTTAAAGACTCAATCCGATAAGATAACTTCAAAGGGAAAACTCAATCCATTACAAGAAGGTAGAGGGGGAGAAACATCATAGGATCCAACTATAATAGCAAAGCTCGCGGTACATCAAGATCGTGCCAAATCAAGAACACAAGAGAGAGAGAGAGATCAAACACATAGCTACTGGTACATACCCTCAGCCCCGAGAGTGAACTACTCCTTCCTAGTCATGGAGAGCGCCGGGATGATGAAGATGACCACCGGTGATGATTTCCCTCTCCGGCAGGGTGCCGGAATAGGGTCCTGATTGGTTTTTGGTGGCTACGAAGGCTTGCAGCGGCGGAACTCCCGATCTAGGTTTCTTTTCGGGGGTTTCTATATTTATAGGAATTTTTGGCGTCAAGAACAAGTCAGGGGGGTCCACGAGTCAACCACAAGGTCGGAGGGCGCACCCTAGGGGGGTGGGCGCGCCCTCCACCCTTGTAGAGGCCTCGTGGCTCTTCTGGCCCAACTCTTTTGCTTCGGGGGCTTCTTCTGGTTCATAAAAAATCATCGTAAATTTTCAGGTCATTTGGACTCCGTTTGATATTTCTTTTCTATAAAACTCAAAAACAAGGGGAAAACAGAAACTGGCACTGGGCTCTAGGTTAAAAGGTTAGTCCAAAAAATCATTAAAATAGCATATAAATGCATATAAAACATCCAAGATAGATAATATAAAAGCATGGAACAATCAAAAATTATAGATACGTTGGAGACGTATCAATCATGTGATGTGGAAGTTCAGGTTTGTCATAGATGCGCCGTGCGTTCTCTGGAGGAATGTTGAGTGGAAGGGCATGAAGCAATTCACTCGCTGGCGCCTTGCAGTGAGTATTTCCAATCATCCAATCTAGGGCACATGAGTGATAATCTTCAACATCCCCGGAGAGATGAAGGGCGGCGTAGAACTGAAGAGTGAGTTCTTCATTCCAATCGCACAAATACGAGTAGAATGAAAGTATCCCAGCATCGTGAAAAACATTCAGAACACAAGTAAAGCACGGGAGTGACTCCATGTCCACATGAGGAATATGATAATGTGGGAAAAACTTGTTCTTGTCAAACAACAGTGATGAATAAAAGTGAAGGAAATATGCCCTAGAGGCAATAATAAAGTTGTTATTTATATTTCCTTATATCATGATAAATGTTTATTATTCATGCTAGAATTGTATTAACCGGAAACTTAGTACATGTGTGAATACATAGACAAATAGAATGTCACTAGTATGCCTCTACTTGACTAGCTCGTTGATCAAAGATGGTTAAGTTTCCTAGCATGGACAAAGGTTGTCATTTGATAAACGGGATCACATCATTAGAGAGTGATGTGATTGACTTGACCCATCCGTTAGCTTAGCACTATGATCGTTTAGTTTATTGCTATTGCTTTATCCATAACTTCTACATGTTCCTATGACTATGAGATTATGCAACTCCCGAATACCGGAGGAACACTTAGTGTGCTATCAAACGTCACAACATAACTGGGTGACTATAAAGATGCTCTACAGGTGTCTCCGATGGTGTTTGTTGAGTTGGCATAGATCGAGATTAGGATTTGTCACTCCATGTATCAGAGAGGTATCTCTGGGCCCTCTCGGTAATGCACATCACTATAAGCCTTGCAAGCAATGTGACTAATGAGTTATTTACGGAATGTAGCACAACAAGTAAAGAGACTTGTCGGTAACGAGATTGAACTAGGTATGATGATACCGACGATCGAATCTCGGGCAAGTAACATACCGATGACAAAGGGAACAACATATGTTGTAATGTGGTTTGACCGATAAAGATCTTCATAGAACCAATATGATCATCCAGGTTCCGCTATTGGTTATTGACCGGAGATGAGTCTCGGTCATGTCTACATAGTTCTTGAACCCGTAGGGTCCACACACTTAACATTCGGTGACCATCGATATTATGAGTTTATGTGTTTTGATGTACCGAAGGTTGTTCGGACTCCCGGATGTGATCATGGGCATGACGAGGAGTCTCGAAATGGTCGAGACGTTAAGATCGATATATTGGATGACTATGTTTGGACATCAGAATGGTTCCGGGTGAGTTCGGGCATTTATCGGAGTACCGGGAGGTTACCGAAACCCCCCGGGAAGTATATGGGCCTTATTGGGCCATAGTGGGAGAGAGGAGAAGGAAGCCTAGGAGGGGGCGCGCCCCCCAAGCGCAATCCAAATTGGGTGGGGGCCGGCCCCCCTTTCCTTCCTCCTTCCTCCCCCTTCCTTCCTCTCCTAGTCCAACTAGGGAAGGGGGGGGAATCCTACTCTCGGTGGGAGTAGGACTCCTCCAGGGCGCACCATAGAGGGCCAGCCCTCCCCCTTCCTCCACTCCTTTATATACGGGGGAGGGGGAACCCCAAAGACACACAAGTTGACATTGTCTTAGCCGTGTCCGGTGCCCCCCTCCACCATAATCCACCTCGGTCATATCGTTGCAGTGCTTAGGCGAAGCCCTGTGCCGGTAGCTTCATCATCACCGTCATCACGCCGTCGTGCTGACGAAGCTCTCCCTCGACACTCAGCTGGATCAAGAGTTCGTGGGATGTCACCAAGCTGAATGTGTGCAGATCGTGGAGGTGCTGTACTTTCGATGCTAGGATCGGTCGGATCATGAAGATGTTCGACTACATCAACCGCGTTGTCATAACGCTTCCGCTTACAGTCTATGAGGGTACGTAGACTGATACGTCTCCATCGTATCTATAATTTTTGATTGTTCCATGCCAATATTATCGAACTTTCATATACTTTTGGCAACTTTTTATACTATTTTCGGGACTAACATATTGATCCAGTGCCCAGTGCCAGTTCCTGTCTGTTGCATGTTTTTGGTTTCGCAGAATATCCATATCAAACGGAGTCCAAACGGGATAAAAATGGATGGAGCTTATTTTTGGAAAATATGGAAATTTCGGAAGGAAAATCAACGCGAACCAGTGCCCGAGGTGGTCACGAGGCAGGGGGCGCACCCCCCCTTAGGGCGCGCCCCCTACCCTCATGAGCCCACGGTAAGGCGGTTGACGCTCTTCTTTTGCCGCAAGAAAGCTAATATTCGGACAAAAATCACGGCGAAGGTTTCAGGCCAATCGGAGTTACGGATCTCTATATATATACGAAACGGTGAAACAGAGCCAGAAGAAGAACGCAGAAACAGAGAGAGACAGAGAGAGAGATCCAATCTCGGAGGGGCTCTCACCCCTCCCAATCCATGGGAGCCGAGGACCAGAGGGGAAACCCTTCTCCCATCTAGGGAGGAGGTCAAGGAAGAAGAAGGGGGGCCCTCTCCCCCTTGCTTCCGGTGGCACCGGAGCGCTGTCGAGGCCATCATCATCACCGCCATCTTCACCAACAACTTCACCGCCATCATCACCAACTCTCCCCCCCTCTATGCAGCGGTGTAACCTCTCTCTTACACTTCGCCGTGATCCGGCGATGTCATTGCTACGCTAGATCATTGCACATCCCGGTACACCGCCGGAGGCATTCATATAGAGTCATATCTTTGTTCTAGTATCCAGTTGTAATATTGAGTTGTAAGTAAATAAAAGTGTGATGATCATCATTATTAGAGCATTGCCCAAAAAAAGAGAGGCCAAAGAAGCCTAAATAAAAAAAGGGGGGCCAAAGAAGCCCACAAAAAAGGGGCAATGTTACTATCCGTTTACCACACTTGTGCTTCAAAGTAGCACCATGTTCTTCATATAGAGAGTCTCTTGAGTTATCACTTTCATATACTAGTGGGAATTTTAATTATAGAACTTGGCTTGTATATTCCAACGATGGGCTTCCTCAAATGCCCTAGGTCTTCATGAGCAAGCAAGTTGGATGCACACCCACTTAGTTTCAGTTTGAGCTTTCATATACTTATAGCTCTAGTGCATCCGTTGCATGGCAATCCCTACTCACTCACATTGATATCTATTAATGGGCATCTCCATAGCCCGTTGATACGCCTAGTTGATGTAAGACTATCTTCTCTTTTTTTGTCTTCTCCACATAACCCCCATCATCATATTCTATTCCACCTATAGTGTTATGTCCATGGCTCACGCTCATGTATTGCGTGAAAGTTGAAAAGGTTTGAGAACGTCAAAAGTATGAAACAATTGCTTGGCTTGTCATCGGGGTTGTGCATGATGTGAGTATTTTGTGTGGTGAAGATGGAGCATAGCCAGACTATATGATTTTGTAGGGATAACTTTCTTTGGCCTTGTTATTTTGAAAAGACATGATTGCTTTATTAGTGGGCTTGAAGTATTATTGTTTTTATGTCAAATGATAGACTATTGCTTTGAATCACTCGTGTCTTAATATTCATGCCATGATTAGACATATGATCAAGATTATGCTAGGTAGCATTCCACATCAAAAATTATCTTTTTTTATCATTTACCTACTCGAGGACGAGCAAGAATTAAGCTTGGGGATGCTGATACGTCTCCGTCGTATCTATAATTTTTGATTGTTCCATGCCAATATTATCGAACTTTCATATACTTTTGGCAAATTTTTATACTATTTTTGGGACTAACATATTGATCCAGTGCCCAGTGCCAGTTCCTGTCTGTTGCATGTTTTTGGTTTTGCAGAATATCCATATCAAACGGAGTCCAAACAGGATAAAAATGGATGGAGCTTATTTTTGGAAAATATGGAAAATTCAGAAGGAAAATCAACGCGAAGCAGTGCCCGGGGTGGTCACGAGGCAGCCCCCCCCTTAGGGCGCGCCCCTACCCTCGTGAGCCCATCGTAAGGCGGTTGACGCTCTTCTTTTGCCGCAAGAAAGCTAATATTCGGAAAAAAAATCACGGCAAAGGTTTCAGGCCAATCGGAGTTACGGATCTCCATATATATACGAAACGGTGAAACAGAGCCAGAAGAAGAACGCAGAAATAGAGAGAGACAGAGAGATAGATCCAATCTCAGAGGGGCTCTCGCCCCTCCCACGCCATGGGAGCCAAGGACCAGAGGGGAAACCCTTCTCCCATCTAGGGAGGAGGTCAAGGAAGAATAAGAAGAAGGGGGGCCCTCTCCCCCTTGCTTCCGGTGGCGCCGGAGCGCTGCCGGGGCCATCATCATCACCGCCATCTTCACCAACAACTTCACCGCCATCATCACCAACTCTTCCCCCCTCTATGCAGCGGTGTAACCTCTCTCTTACCCGTTGTAATCTCTACTTAAACATGGTGCTCAACGCTATATTATTTCCCAATGATGTATGGCTATCCTATGATGTTTGAGTAGATCTGTTTTGTCCTAATGGCTTTTTGATGATCGTGATTGGTTTGAGCTGTATGTTTTATTATTGGTGCTGTCCTATGGTGCTCTCCGTGTCGCACAAAGCGTGAGGGATTCCCGTTGTAGGGTTTGCAATATGCTTATGATTTGCTTATGGTGGGTGGCATGAGTGACAAAAGCACAGACCCGAGTAAGTAGGTTGTTTGCGTATGGGATAAAGGGGACTTGATGCTTTAATGCTATGGTTGGGTTTTACCTTAATGGATCTTTAGCAGTTGCAGATGCTTGCTAGAGTTCCAATCATAAGTGCATATGATCCAAGTAGAGAAAGTATGTTAGCTCATGCCTCTTCCTCAAATAAAATTGCAATAATGACTACCGGTCTAGTTATCGATTGCCTAGGGACAAATAACCTTCTTGTTGACAGAAGCTCTTTACTAAAACTAAATTTAGTTGTGTCTTTATCTAAACAGCCCCTAGCTTTTATTTACGTGCTCTTTACTTTCTTGCAAGCTTACCCAAAAACACCTACAAAGTACTTCTAGTTTCATACTTGTTCTAGGTAAAGCGAACGTCAAGCGTGCGTAGAGTTGTATCGGTGGTCGATAGAACTTGAGGGAATATTTGTTCTACCTTTAGCTCCTCGTTGGGTTCGACACTCTTACTTATCGAAAGAGGCTACAATTGATGCCCTAGAGGCAATATGGGTTATCATTTATTTCCTTATTTCATGATAAATGTTTATTATTCATGCTAGAATTGTATTAACCGGAAACATAATACATGTGTGAATACATAGACAAACAGAGTGTCACTAGTATGCCTCTACTTGACTAGCTCGTTAATCAAAGATGGTTATGTTTCCTAACCATAGACAAAGAGTTGTTATTTGATTAATGGGATCACATCATTAGGAGAATGATGTGATTGACTTGACCCATTCCGTTAGCTTAGCACTCGATCGTTTAGTATGTTGCTATTGCTTTCTTCATGACTTATACATGTTCCTTTGACTATGAGATTATGCAACTCCCGTTTACCGGAGGAACACTTTGTGTGCTACCAAACGTCACAACGTAACTGGGTGATTATAAAGGAGCTCTACAGGTGTCTCCAAAGGTACATGTTGGGTTGGCGTATTTCGAGATTAGGATTTGTCACTCCGATTGTCGGAGAGGTATCTCTGGGCCCTATGCTTGAGATATGATTATACTTGTTGCTCTAAGGTGAAGGCTCCACACCTTCCCTTTTCATGTGAATTTAATGATAATGAAACCTTAGCTTCTTATGCTAATGGTATATATGATTACTATGATGTGGAACAAATAGAAGAATTTGTTGCTTTTATGGGTGCCTATGAAATTGAATCTATGTTTAAAGAGTTTGAAGATTATGATGATGCTATTTATAGTCCTGAAAATTTAGCTATCCTGAAATATTGTTATGAGAATTATGAATACAATTACGAAATTAATGCGTTTATTAAGAAAGTCTCCGCTGTCCAAGAAGAGACTAATATTTTGCAGGAGTCTATGGAAGAAGAAACTGATGAAACTGTGAGCTCAATGGATGAAAAAGATGAGGAGGAGAGCGAAGAACAAAAGGAGGAAGAGCGGATTAGCTACCCGTGCCCACCTTCTAATGAGAGTAACTCTTCAACTCATACATTGTTTAATTTCCCTTCGTGCTTACCAGAGGATGATTGCTATGATGATTGTTATGATCCCGTTGATTCTTTTGAAATATCCCTTTTTGATGATGCTTGCTATGCTTGTGGCCAAGATGCCAATATGAATTATGCTTATGGAGATGGACTTGCTATAGTTCCTTATGTTAAACATGACATTGTTGCTATTGCACCCACGCATGATAGTCCTATTATCTTTTTGAATTCTCCCAACTACACTTTATCGGAGAAGTTTGCCTTTATTAAGGATTATATTGATGGGTTGCCTTTTACCATTGCACATGATGATTTTGATAGATATAATATGCATGTGCTTGCTGCTCCTACTTGAAATTATGATGAGAGAGGAACTATATCTTCACCTCTCTATGTTTCCAACATGATAAAATTGCAAGAAACTGTTTATACTATGCATTGGCCTTTACTAGGTGTGCATGAATTGTTCTTTTATGACATGCCGATGCATAGGAAGAGAGTTATACTTTGTCATTACATGATATATGTTACTTTGTGCTCACTACTAAATTACAAATCATTGCTAATTAAAATTGGCTTTGATATACCTTGTGATCCGGGTGGATTCAGTACTTGAGCACTATATGCCTAGCTTAATGGCTTTAAAGAAAGCGCTGCCAGGGAGACAACCCGGAAGTTTTAGAGAGTCATTTATTTCTGTTGAGTGCTTTCATATAGTTTAAAAACAACAAAAATAAAGAGGGGAACCCAAAACTTTTTCTAAAAGAAAAGTGAAAGTGAGAGAGACGAGCATTGTGAAAGTGGGGGACGTCCTTGAACTTTGTTCATGCCCATGGGAACTTTGTGAATCTTAATTACATAAACCTTTCAACAAAAATAATTATCCCCTTGTACAGTTCCATTGTATTATAAAAATAATGTGCCAAGGTTTGCCTTTAGGATGTTTACATTTGCTTGATGGTTTGTACGGTGCAGGACAGAAACTTTGGCTGTAGTGCGTGATTTTACATTTTTAGCTGGAATGTCAAATGGTTCTGATTATTTTTGCACTGTCTTACTATACAATTTTTTTATTTTTCCTAATTTTGGCAGAATTTATCAACTATCAGAAGTATGGTGAACGTTCAGATTTCTACAGACTGTTCTGCTTTAGACAGATTCTGTTTTTGATGCATAGTTTGCTTGTTTTGATGAAACTATCAATTCATATCTGTGGATTAAGCCATGAAAAAGTTATATTACAGTATACACAATGAAAAAACAAAATATGAATTGGTTTTCAACAGTACTTAGAGTAGTGATTTGCTTTATTATACTAACGGATCTTACCGAGTTTTCTGTTGAAGTTTTGTGTGGATGAAGTGTTCGATGATCGAGAAGGTCTCGATGTGAGAAGAAGGAAGAGAGGCAAGAGCTCAAGCTTGGGGATGCCCGAGGCACCCCAATTAAATATTCAAGGAGACTCAAGCTTCTAACCTTGGGGATGCTGGGGAGGCATCCCCTCTTTCTCCAACAAGTATCGGTATGTTTTCGGATTCGTTTCGTTCATGCGATATGTGCAAGTCTTGGAGCGTCTTTTGCATTTAGGTTTTTACTTTTCTTTTATGCACCATGCTGGTATGAGATGGTCCTTGGTTGATTTATAGAATGCTCTTTGCACTTCACCTATATCTTTTGAGTATGGCTTTATAGAATGCTTCATGTGCTTCACTTACATCATTTGAAGTTTGGATTGCATGTTTCTCTTCACTTAGACAACCGCCATTTGTAGAATGCTCTTTTGCTTCACTTATATTTGTTAGAGCGTGGGCATATCTTTTGTAGAAAGAATTAAAACTCTCTTGCTTCACTTATATCTATTTAGAGAGATGACAGGAACTGGTCATTCACATGGTTAGTCATAAAATCCTACATAAAACTTGTAGATCGTTGAATATGATATGTTTGATTCCTCGCAATAGTTTTGCGATATAAATATGGTGATATTAGAGTCGTGCTAGTTGAGTAATTGTGAAATTGAGAAATACTTGTGTTGAGGTTTGTGATTCCCGTAGCATGCACGTATAGTGAACTGTTATGTAACAAAGTCGGAGCATGATTTATTTATTGATTATCTTCCTTATGAGTGACGGTCGGGGACGAGCGATGGTCTTTTCCTACCAAGCTATCCCCCTAGGAGCATGCACGTAGTACTTTGTTTCGATGACTAATAGATTTTTGCAATAAGTATGTGAGTTCTTTATGACTAATGTTGAGTCCATGGATTATACGCACTCTCACCCTTCCACCATTGCTAGCCTCTCTAGTACTGCACAACTTTCGCCGGTACCATAAACCCACCGTATACCTTCCTCAAAACATACACCATACCTACCTATCATGGCATTTCCATAGCCATTCCGAGATATATTGCCATGCAACTTTCATCATCATCATATACATGACTTGAGCATTCATTGTCATATTGCTTTGCATGATCGTAAGATAGCTAGCATGATGTTTTCATGGCTTGTCCATTTTTTGATGTCATTGCTACGCTAGGTCATTGCACATCCCGGTACACCGCCGGAGGCATTCATATAGAGTCATATCTTTGTTCTAGTATCCAGTTGTAATATTGAGTTGTAAGTAAATAAAAGTGTGATGATCATCATTATTAGAGCATTGCCCAAAAAAAGAGAGGCCAAAGAAGCCTAAATAAAAAAAAGGGGGGGCCAAAGAAGCCCACAAAAAAGGGGCAATGTTACTATCCGTTTACCACACTTGTGCTTCAAAGTAGCACCATGTTCTTCATATAGAGAGTCTCTTGAGTTATCACTTTCATATACTAGTGGGAATTTTAATTATAGAACTTGGCTTGTATATTCCAACGATGGGCTTCCTCAAATGCCCTAGGTCTTCATGAGCAAGCAAGTTGGATGCACACCCACTTAGTTTCAGTTTGAGCTTTCATATACTTATAGCTCTAGTGCATCCGTTGCATGGCAATCCCTACTCACTCACATTGATATCTATTAATGGGCATCTCCATAGCCCGTTGATACGCCTAGTTGATGTAAGACTATCTTCTCTTTTTTTGTCTTCTCCACATAACCCCCATCATCATATTCTATTCCACCTATAGTGTTATGTCCATGGCTCACGCTCATGTATTGCGTGAAAGTTGAAAAGGTTTGAGAACGTCAAAAGTATGAAACAATTGCTTGGCTTGTCATCGGGGTTGTGCATGATGTGAGTATTTTGTGTGGTGAAGATGGAGCATAGCCAGACTATATGATTTTGTAGGGATAACTTTCTTTGGCCTTGTTATTTTGAAAAGACATGATTGCTTTATTAGTGGGCTTGAAGTATTATTGTTTTTATGTCAAATGATAGACTATTGCTTTGAATCACTCGTGTCTTAATATTCATGCCATGATTAGACATATGATCAAGATTATGCTAGGTAGCATTCCACATCAAAAATTATCTTTTTTATCATTTACCTACTCGAGGACGAGCAGGAATTAAGCTTGGGGATGCTGATACGTCTCCGTCGTATCTATAATTTTTGATTGTTCCATGCCAATATTATTCAACTTTCATATACTTTTTGGCAACTTTTAATATTATTTTTGGGACTAACATATGATCCAGTGCCCAGTGCCAGTTCCTGTCTGTTGCATGTTTTTGGTTTCGCAGAATATCCATATCAAATGGAGTCCAAACGGGATAAAAATGGATGGAGCTTATTTCTGGAAAATATGGAAAATTCAGAAGGAAAATCAATGCGAACCAGTGCCTGAGGTGGTCACGAGACAGGGGGCGCCCCCCCTAGGGCGTGCCCCTACCCTCGTGAGCCCACCGTAAGGCGGTTGACACTCTTCTTTTGCCGCAAGAACGTGAATATTCGGAAAAAAATCACGGTGAAGGTTTCAGGCCAATCGGAGTTACGGATCTCCATATATACGCGAAACGGTAAAACAGAGCGAGAACAGAACGTAGAAACAGAGAGAGGCAGAGAGATAGATCCAATCTCGGAGGGGCTCTCGCCCCTCCCACGCCATGGAGGCCATGGACCAGAGGGGAAACCCTTCTCCCATCTAGGGATGAGGTCAAGGAAGAATAAGAAGGAGGGGGGCTCTCTCCCCCTCGCTTCCGGTGGCACCGGAGTGCCACCGGGGGCCATCATCATCACCACGATCTTCACCAACAACTTCACCGCCATCATCACCAACTCTTCCCCCCTCTATGCAGCAGTGTAACCCCTCTCTTACCCACTGTAATCTCTACATAAACATGGTGCTCAACGCTATATATTTATTTCCCAATGATGTATGGCTATCCTATGATGTTTGAGTAGATCTGTTTTGTCCTAATGGCTATTTGATGATCGTGATTGGTTTGAGTTGTATGTTTCATTATTGATGTTGTCCTATGGTGCTCTCCGTGTTGCGCAAGCGTGAGGGATTCCCGCTGTAGGGTTTCCAATATGCTTATGATTTGCTTATGGTGGGTGGCGTGAGTGACAGAAGCACAGACCCGAGTAAGTAGGTTATTTGTGTATGGGATAAAGGGGACTTGATGCTTTAATGCTATGGTTGGGTTTTACCTTAATGAATCTTTAGTAGTTGCGGATGCTTGCTAGAGTTCCAATCATAAGTGCATATGATCCAAGTAGAGAAAGTATGTTAGCTTATGCCTCTCCCTCAAATAAAATTGCAATCATGACTACCGGTCTAGTTATCGATTGCCTAGGGACAAATAACCTTCTTGTTGACAAGGCTCTTTACTAAAACTAATTTAGTTGTGTCTTCATCTAAACATCCCCTACTTTATATTTACTTGCTCTTTATTATCTTGCATACCTATCCAACAACACCTACAAAGTACTTCCAGTTTCATACTTGTTTCCGGTAAAGCGAACGTCAAGTGTGCGTAGAGTTGTATCGGTGGTCGATAGAACTTGAGGGAATATTTGTTCTACCTTTAGCTCCTCGTTGGTTTCGACATTCTTACTTATCGAAAGAGGCTACTGAAGGAAATATGCCCTAGAGGCAATAATAAAGTTATTATTTATTTCCTTATTTCATGATAAATTTATTATTCATGCTAGAATTGTATTAACCGGAAACATAATACATGTGTGAATACATAGACAAACAGAGTGTCACTAGTATGCCTCTACTTGACTAGCTCGTTAATCAAAGATGGTTATGTTTCCTAACCATAGACAAAAGAGTTGTTATTTGATTAACGGGATCACATCATTAGAAGAATGATGTGATTGACATGACCCATTCCATTAGCTTAGCACCCGATCGTTTAGTATGTTGCTATTGCTTTCTTCATGACTTATACATGTTCCTATGGACTATGAGATTATGCAACTCCCGTTTACCGGAGGAACACTTTGTGTGCTACCAAACGTCACAACGTAACTGGGTGATTATAAAGGAGCTCTACAGGTGTCTCCAAAGGTACATGTTGGGTTGGCGTATTTCGAGATTAGGATTTGTCACTCCGATTGTCGGAGAGGTATCTCTGGGCCCTCTCGGTAATGCACATCACATAAGCCTTGCAAGCATTGCAACTAATGAGTTAGTTCCGAGATGATGTATTGTGGAACGAGTAAAGAGACTTGCCGGTAATGAGATTGAACTAGGTATTGAGATACCGACGATCGAATCTCGGGCAAGTAACATACCAATGACAAAGGGAACAACGTATGTTGTTATGCGGTCTGACTGATAAAGATCTTCGTAGAATATGTAGGAGCCAATATGAGCATCCAGGTTCCGCTATTGGTTATTGACCGGAGACGTGTCTCGGTCATGTCTACATTGTTCTCGAACCCGTAGGGTCCGCACGCTTAAGGTTTCGATGACAGTTATATTATGAGTTTATGAGTTTTCATGTACCGAAGGAGTTTGGAGTCCCGGATGAGATCGGGGACATGACGAGGAGTCTCGAAATGGTCGAGACGTCAAGATCGATATATTGGACGACTATATTCGGACATCGGAAAGGTTCCGAGTGGTTCGGGTATTTTTCGGAGTACCGGGGAGTTACGGGAATACGGGGGAAGAAGTATATGGGCCTTATTGGGCTTTAGGGGAGAGGAAGAGGCAGGCCGCGCGCCCCCCATTGACTAGTCTGAATTGGACTAGGGGGAGGGGCGGCGCCCCCTCCTTCCTTCTCTTCCCTCTTCCCCTTCCTTGTCTCCTACTCCTACTACATGGAAGGACGCCTAGTTGGACTAGGAAAGGGGGAATCCTACTCCCGGTGGGAGTAGGACTCCCCTAGGGCGCGCCATAGAGAGGGCCGGCCCTCCCCTCCTCCACTCCTTTATATACGGGGGCAGGGGGCACCCCATAGACACACAAGTTGATCTTCGTGATCGTTCTCTTAGCCGTGTGCGGCGCCCCCCTCCACCATAATCCTCGATAATATTGTAGCGGTGCTTAGGCGAAGCCCTGCGATGATAGAACATCAAGATCGTCACCACGCCGTCGTGCTGACGGAACTCTTCCCCGACACTTTGCTGGATCGGAGTCCGGGGATCGTCATCGAGCTGAACGTGTGCTAGAACTCGGAGGTGCCGTAGTTTCGGTGCTTGATCGGTCGGGCCGTGAAGACGTACGACTACATCAACCGCGTTGTGCTAACGCTTCCGCTTCCGGTCTACGAGGGTACGTAGAAAACACTCTCCCCTCTTGTTGCTATGCATCACCATGATCTTGCGTGTGCGTAGGAAATTTTTGAAATTACTACGTTCCCCAACAACAATTGATCCCCTATACTTGTGGGTTATCATAGACAACACACTTCCCTCTCGTTGCTATGCATCACCATGATAGATCTTGCGTGTGCGTATGATTTTTTTTTGAAATTACTGCGTTCCCCAACAGTGGCATCTGAGCCAGGTCTATGCGTAGATGTTATATGCACGAGTAGAACACAAAGGAGTTGTGGGCGTGGGTATATACATATTGCTTGCCGTCACTAGTTGATTCTTGATTCAGTGGTATTGTTGGATGAAGCAGCTCAGACCGACATTACGTGTACGCTTATGCGAGACTGGTTCACCAACATGCTTCGTACACAGGTGGCTAGTGGGTGTGTGTTTCTCCAACTTTAGTTGAATCGGTTTCAATGAACAGGGTTCTTTTTGAAGATCAAAAATCAATCACTATACCACGTTGTGGTTTTGATGCGTAGGTAAGAACGGTTCTTGCTAGAAGCCCGTAGCAGCCAGGTAAAACTTACAACAACAAAGTAGAGGACGTCTAACTTGTTTTTGCAGGGCATGTTGTGATGTGATATGGTCAAGACATGATGCTAAATTTTATTGTATGAGATGATCATGTTTTGTAACAGAGTTATCGGCAACTGGCAGGGGCCATATGGTTATCGCTTTATTGTATGAAATGCAATCGCCATGTAATTGCTTTACTTTATCACTAAGCGGTAGCGATAGTCGTAGAAGCGATAGTTGGCGAGACGACAACGATGCTTCGATGGAGATCAAGGTGTCAAGCCGGTGACGATGGTGATCATGACGGTGCTTTGGAGATGGAGATCAGAGGCACAAGATAATGATGGCCATATCATATCACTTATATTGATTGCATGTGATATTTATCCTTTATGCATCTTATTTTGCTTAGTTCGGCCGTAGCATTATAAGATGATCTCTCACTAAATTTTAAGGTATAAGTGTTCTCCCTGAGTATGCACCATTGCTACAGTTCGTCGTGCCGAGACACCACATGATGATCGGGTGTGATAAGCTCTATGTTCACATACAACGGGTGCAAGCCAGTTTTGCACATGCGGAATACTCGGGTTAAACTTGACGAGCCAAGCATATGCAGATATGCCCTCGGAACACGGAGACCGAAAGGTCGAGCATGAATCATATAGTAGATATTGTTGACACATGAACACGTCACGTGCACCCTCGATGCTGGGGGTGATGCACCGCAGCTCACGTCGAAGGAGCCCGACCGACAGCGTGATACACAAGACAGTCGGCGGGCGCTTTTGCAAACCCGAAACCCCGCGCATCCGGAAGGGATCCCGTCAGGGATTGCGGTGACTATGGGCTGCCCTAGGTCGATTCGCTCGCCCCTAGAGCCTCAAGACTCGCAGCTCTCAAACACGAAGAACAGCGAAGAACGAGAGAGAGAGAGAGAAAACGGTGAGGAGATAAAACGTCGACTGAAAAAGTAGTATATTGATTTGTTCGATTGTGTGTTGTTTCAATCGGCTGGCACCCCCAACATATATAAGAGGCGGCTGGACTTCCCGTACAAGCAAAGAATTCATCTAGGCTTTCCTTACAAGAAAATTACATTAATTCACGTCCTCCAGTTCTAATTCCAATCCAACTCGGATTCAACCCGAATCTGGCCCAAACTTCTGTCTTGTCCCTTGTACAGGCCGTGAAATTTGCATATGACCTTCGATTGAGAAGATCAAAATACCAAATTTATGCGCCTCGACGATACGAACAACTCTCCTGTTGATCATTTTTTCCAAATAAGGTCATCTTCAATACTTTACGAGGCCATCTTTAATTTCTAGTCGGATTTGGTCATGCAATTTTCTTGGCTGTCGGAGTCTTTCAGGAACTCTACAGGCTGTATACTATCTCAGATGATGATGACTCGAAAAGCAAGTTGACCGTTTCGACGATACGCACAACTTTCGTGTAGAACACTTTTCTATCCAAGGTCATCTGAATAATCTTTCGAGCCCATCTCCAACTTCCGGTCGGGTTGACCCCAGCAAGCTTTCCACCCCGGCAAGCTTTCTACCCCGGCAAGCTTTCATACCGGCAAGCTTTCACACCGGCAAGGTTTTCACCCCGGCAAGCTTCTACCGCAGCAAGGTTTCCACCCCGGCAAGGTTTTCATTCAGCCGGCAAAGGCCAAATAACTCACGCGACCCATCAGACACCACCTAGGTGGGTGTGTGGTCCGTGGCGTCAGTTTTTCACTCAGGGCTAGCCCACAAAGTATTGCATTTAACTTTTGCATACAAACTCGTATTGGGACAAGTTTTATATCAAAATCGATCGTCTCGATGAGACGAAGACAATTCGTGTAGATCATTTTTTCATATGAGGCCGTCTTGGTGGCATAATCAGCCGAATAGTGTTCTGAATACAAAATCTTAGTACTTTGAACACAACTTCGGCCTTAGAGATGAGATCGGATGGCTATGGCCCAAATATCAAAGTTTCTCCTTTTGAAACCACATAACTTTATCATTTTGAACACTTTTTATTTGAGGCCATTTTAATTGTGTTTTTGACCATGCCAAAATCTGGCGTCAACACATGCCCTCCTGTTTTTCGGCAAAGTTTGTGTGCCGAAAAATAACTTGCACATAAATTGTTCTAAGGACGATGTCAACACTCCATCGGCCATTTATTTGTCTCAGGACGATAATCAGGTACCGGCCATGTTTGATCTAAGGGCGATAATCATATATCGGCCATTGCCTACTTAGGCTTCTTGCCACACACTTGGGTGGTATTTCTTCAAGTACTTGCCATTGAGAGCTCGAGGTAACAGTGTCCCTTGTACGGACTCCACCAAATAAGAGTTTCCAGGAACTATTCTTGTAATCGTAAAAGGGCCTTCCCAACTTGGAGACCACTTCCCGAATTTTCTGTCTCTTAAACCAATTGGCAGAATTACTTTCCAAACGAGATCGCCAACTTGAAAATTCTTCAAATTAACTTTCTTATTGTAAGCTCTTGCTACCCTCAACTTGTCCCTCTCTATGGCCTTAAAAGCAGCCAAACGTTTATCAGCAACCTCATCAATATTGTCCATCATTAAGTTATAAAAGTCTATTGCCGATAAATCATTTTGTTTGGCTATTCTCAAAGCACTCAAATTTACTTCCACCGGTAAAACATCCTCCTTGATCGTATACTAGCTCATATGGAGTCACCTTCGTAGCACCATGCCTTGAGATCCTATGTGCTCACAAAGCTTCAGACAACAACTCATGCCATCTCCTTGGATTATCCTCAATCTTCTTCTTGATGAGTTTGATTAAAATTCTATTGCTAGACTCAGCTTTTCCATTGACTTGGGCATAATATGGAGAGGAATTGAGCAACTTTATGTTATAAGATTCGGCAAATTATCTGACTTGGCGTGACATGAAAGATGAGCCTTGATCTGTAGTCAACGTTTGAGGAATGCCGAATCTATGAATAATGTGCTTGGTTATGAATTTAATTACCTTCGTATGTGTCATGTTCTTGAGAGGTACTGCTTTGGACCATTTAGTGAAATAATCGGTTGCTACCAATACGAACCGATGCCCCTTTGAGGAAGAGGATGAATTTGTCCAATAAAGTCTAAACCCCATCCTCTGAAAGTCCACAGCTTTATAATGGGATGTAACATAGCAGTAGGAGCCAATTGAATATCACCAAATTTTCGACAAGCTTCACACCCTTTATAATATCTGAAGCAATCATTAATCATAGTCACCCAATAAAACCCAGCACGTCGTAGTAACCATTTCATCTTGGGAGCCGACTGATGAGTGCCAAAAATACCTTCATGGACCTCTCCCATAGCAATTCTCGCTTGGTCCTCGTCCAAGCACTTTAAAAGAACATCATCAACCGTTCGGCGATAGAGACCATAATCACTCATTGTGTATTTGAAAGCCATACGTCGAACAGCCCTGTCCACCCTTCTACTAGGATCACACAAATAATCAATGATGGGTTTCCTCCAGTCTTGATTTTCTCCTGCATTGAATATTTCATTAGTGGCCGAAATGGTGGGCTCCGGTTCGGCCTCCCCTATGTTGGAAAGACTAGACATCGGCTATTCAGAAATATGAAACATGCCATGATCAACATGATAGCCGGATGCTTGTTGTGCCAACTCATTTGCTTTCCAATTGCCATGTCTAGATACATGAGCAATGCTAAAATAATCCAAAGCAGAAATTATATCTAGACATTTATCAAGATAAACATTAAGTGATTCCTCAAAACATTGAAAGACTTTGGATATTTGTTGCACTACTAATAACGAATCACCATAAGCCTCAATATGTGTAATACCTATAGCAAGTAACATCTCTAGGCCGAATAACAATGCTTCATATTCAGCTTGATTGTTCGTACAAAAATATTCTAAGCGGCATGAGGCTTCAAAAACAGCACCATGAGGAGATATGTAAACAATACCAACACCTTGGACATTGCTACAAACTGAACCATCAAAATATAATCTCCACGATACTAGTGAGACAAGGTTTATATCAACATCATGCTTGTCATCAATCCCATGTTCAACAAATTAGCAATGATTTGGCCTTTCATGGATTTTAGAGATTCATAAGCCAAATCATATTCAATCAAAGCATAAGCCCACTTGCCAATTCTACCACTAAGAATTGGTCTATGCAACATGTATTTAATGACATCAGTCTGACAAGATACTATGCAAGCACTCGGCACTAAATAATGTCTTGATTTTGTGCAAGCATAATATAAATATAGACATAATTTTTCAATAAATGTATACCTTGTCTCGGCGTCCAATAAGCGGCGGCTCAAATAAGTGATGGCATGCTCTTTTCCTTCGGTTTTTTGAGTCAGAACAGCACCAATAAATCCTTCCTCTGTTGCAATGTAAAGTCTGAAGGGTTCCCTATGCTTGGGTGCTTTCATCACCGGAGGAGTGCACAAATAATTCTTGATCATATCAAATGCTTCTTGTTGTTTTGCCCCCAAGTGAAATCAGCATCATTCTTTAACCAAAGGATAGGAGTAAACACATCAATCTTCCTTGACAGATTAGCTATGAACCTCCTCAAGTAATTGACCTTGCCAAGGAACTTTTGCATATCTCTCTTGCATGTTGGAGCCTCCCCTTTCTGTATGGCCTCTATCTTTTTGAGATCAATCTCTATGCCATCTTCATGGATAATTAAACCCAAAAACTTGCCAGCTGACACGCCGAATGCACACTTCAAAGGATTCATCTTCAGTTCATACTTTTTCATTCTTTCGAGAGCTAAACGCAAATTGGCCAAGTGAGACTCAAAAGCATCCGATCTGACAACAATATCATCAATATAAACTTCAAGTATGACACCGAGTAAATCATGAAAAATCAAATTCATAGCCCTTTGGTATGTGGCGCCAACATTTTTTAACCTGAATGTCATCACTGTCCACTCGAATAAACCAAGAAAACCAGGGCAACGAAAAGTTGTCTTGGACATGTCCTCTCCGGCCATAAAAATTTGATTGTATCTGGCATTACCATCTAGAAAGCTAATAACCTTATGTCCAGAAGCATCATTAATAAGCATATCGGCTATTGGCATGGGATACTCATCTTTGGGTGTAGCCCTATTCAAATCTCTGAAGTCAATGCGCACCCTTAACTTGCCGGATCCTTTCTTCTCCACTGGGACAATGTTGGAAATCCACTCGGCATACCTGCAAGGTCTAATAAAATTAGCTTTAAGCAAACGACCAATCTCTTCCTTGATCCGGTCATATGTTTTTGGATTAAACTTTCTGGCTGATTGTTTATATGGTCTAAAACCATCCTTTATAGGTAACGATGGTCCACTAGCTCTCGCCTTAAACCTGGCATCTCATGATATTCCCATGCAAAGCAACAAACATATTGTTTCAATAGCTCGATTAACTTAGCTTTACAATCGGCTTTCAAACTTCTGTTTACAAACATCGGTCGAGTGACTGAACCATCTCCAATATCTATCTCTTCTAATGGATCGGCCGATGTAAAACCTTGCCCAAGTTTATCCATGTCATCCCACTCCTCTATAGACTCATACATATCGTTCTCGCTGGACTGATATTTTACAAGACATTTTTGTAACCACTCGGAACTAGAATCCATTTAGACATATCATACCTTGGAGTCGATTGCATTCACTCGGCTTTAAAGAGACGGGCACGAAACCATTCTTGGTCGTGCTGAGAAAATCAAACTCTAACAAGTCACGTCCCGTCAAGCAAGTAGCATTTGGGTGTTGCCAATCCACCGATGCCTCGGCCAAAGCAACACATGTCGAGTTATCCGCATGAATGACTTCCACTTCATCATCAACCCACTGGATCAAAAACTGGTGCATAGTGGATGGCACGCACTGGTTTGCATGAACCCAATCATGGCCTAGTATGACGTTGTAGTTACCTTGCACCTCAGCGACAAAGAATGAAGTAGCCAAAGTTTTGCTTCCGACTGTAAGCTCCACATACATCACACCTTTGGCTTCAGTTTTCTCTTTGCCTTCAAATCCATTGAGCACCATATTCATCTTTATCAGCTCTTCATCAGGCAAACCCAATTTCTTGAAGACCGAATAGGGCATAAGATTTACCACAGCACCACCATCAGCAAGCATTCGACTGAGTGGCGATCCGTTGATATGACCTCTAAGCTACAATGGTTTCAAATGTGTCACTGGGTCTTTTGGTTTCTCGAATATTGCGTTTTTAGGGCCAAAATCCAGCTGAGCCACCCCCTTCCTCATCTACAGCACAAAACTCAGCGGGTAAGTAATACACCATATTAATATCCATACCTTCATGAACCGGTGTAGACTCGTAATCTAACATATCCTCCTCTTCCCCTAGTGTATCCACCGATTCTGAAACTTGTTCGAGCGAAGAGGAAGCAATAGGCAACGTAGACGATGTAATGATTACATCCTCCTCTTTTGGTGGTGTAGGTGCTGCTGTGATAGGTGCAGAAGCCATTGCATCTTGTATTTGTTTAGGCCTCCACACTTGTTTTGTAGGCACCATGGGCCGAGTGTCATTGAAAAACTTATCCCTTTGCTTCTCGGCCTCTTGTTCTGTCATCTCTTGACTTCTTAACCTCTGTAGTTTCCTCTTTTGTGTCTTTGTTAGCCCTGGAGGACACCACTTTGGCTAAGTGTATTTAGGATCTCTCGTCTTTACTTGGCTGGTGCTTGCTTCATGGTCATTAGCCGAGTGCTTTGGCGCGATAGCAAGTATTGGCTCAGTCGGATTGCTATGCATAATCGGCTGTTGTATGGTGAATGCTTCGGTGCCCAAGATGAGTGAGTCGGCATCGATTTTTTCCTTGCCTTTGCTTGACTTATCCGTTGCAGCACTTGGCGACTTAACATGCCATTCTTGCTTGCCGACCCTTTTTTGATTATCTTGCACTGACTGATTGACACAATTGTTCAAACGGCCTCGTGTGGGATAAGAAAGTCTCTCATGAACGGGCCTCCTTGGTTCTGCCCAACCCGGATGAAAAGCATAAGGGGCCATTGGGGGCTGCCACCATCCTCCATTGAAGTCTCCCATGTAGTATGGCACATAGGGGGGTGGCGGCATCCATGGTCCCGGCGCCCACGACCCATATGGCCTTGCATGATGCTGAAATTCTTCCCGAGGAGGTGACCTTGAGCGCTTCAAATTTGATGATCGGTTAGAGCTAGAACGGGCCGCATGATTGGCATACTTGGACAACAACATATCAAATGTTGGCTTGATTTTCTTGCGCTGCACTTTAGCTTCATTCATCTTCCACTTGCCAACCTCTGGAATCTTGGGCTTAACAAATTTGACATGAGTGTTCTCTTGCACTTGTGGTTGCCCCCTGAGTGTTGGATTCTTGACGGTGATCTTGATTATCTCCTTGCCACCGGGTTGCTTGTCAAGCACGACTTGTCTCCCCAAGACCTTGTTGCCTTCCTTGTCTTTCCTGGGCTCACCAACAATGATATTAGTTTTATTAGCAGATTCGGCTACCTCCGGCCGAATGAGTAGCTTCATCCCCTCCAAATCCATGGTATTCATTGGAAAAGGATGTTTATCAACTTGCATCTTAGAAAAGTTCAATCGTCCAACATTAATGGCTGATTGTATCTGTCGTAAAAAATATTGCAATCGTTAGTGGCATGAGAAAAAGAATTATGATACTTGCAATAAGCACGCCGTTTTAACTCTTCAAACGGCGGTGAAGTATGAGATATTCTAATAATCTTGGCTTGCAAGAAAGCATCAAATATTCTATCACACTTAGCAATGTTGAAAGTAAATTTCATCTCTTCACCATGATTCTTATGAATCGGCTTTAAATCATTGCAAGTAAATGGTTTGGCCTTAGATGTCCAAACAAATTCAGTAACATAAATAGCACCCTCATCGTTCGACCGATCACTATCATATCCAACCATGTTCATCTTAGGACAATCAGCTTTGTATCTATGCACTTCTTTGAGATCTTTGCTTCGACTTTCCTGAGCCAAAGCCCTTTGTAAGACTTGGTTGATATTTAAAAACTCATAACCTTCTAGCTTTTCTCTAATGGGAGTTCTCAAACCACTCGGCACTAGGTCTGCCAAGTCCCTCTCGGTTATCACCAAACTAAAACACCGTTTTTTTGTTTCTCTGAATCTCTTGACGTAATCGGAGACCGGTTCATCATGCTTCTGTTTAACCCATGTTAGATGTGACAACTTGAGTTCATTGCAGCCGCTATAAAAGTGATCATGGAATTTCTGCTCTAGCTGCGACCAAACTCGAATGGAACCATGTGGTAAAGAAGAAAACCATGAAAATGCGGTACCAGTTAATGATAAAGGAAATAAACACACTTTTAATTCATTTAATGAGCCTGCCTCACCCAATTGTGCTAAATATTGACTAACATGCTCCCATGTAGTTTTTGTGCCTTCTCCATTAAACTTAACAAAATCTAGAATTTTATATCCTGGAGGGCACTAGATGGCATCAAAGTACTCGGGGTATGGCTTTTGGTAAATCCGATTCCGAGGTAGCTCAACTCCAAAATTCTCTCGAAGCATCTTAGCCATATCCTCTCTAAGATTAGCTAGACCATCATCCATAGTGGACGATGCAGCTTGTGGCAGTGGCTTAGAAGGAGTAGGGTTACTAGCTATAGGTAGGAATTGTGGCATGTACGTCGACCCATAATTTGGTAGTGGTCGAGTGGATGTAGCTGTAGGTAGGGTTTGGTTCGGCGTTGCCACCGAACCTGTCATGCTCATAATAGGATTGATGGGTGCAGCCACAATCTGATTTGTTTGGGTAGGATAATAAGTCATCGACATGGGAGGCGCCGATGAGATAGGTAAAGCCAGATTAGAGTTTTGCACACTAGCAGCTACACCATCATTACCGCTAGACGATTGAGATATATTCTTCTGAGCATTAGTATTTTCTATGAAAGCTCGATAAACTAGATTGTTACCATCAGCAATACGACTCTCAGTCTCAGCCCACTGCTCAGGAGAAAAGGTAGTACTCACAGAGGGTTTAACCTGCTCTGCTTGAAGAGGAGGGAACTTGATTTCTTCAATCGGAATGATGTTGCCTTGGCGATCCTTCTTGAACTTTACAAGGAACTCCCGCAAGTCCTTCTCCTCGCGCGCCTTCTTGTACTCCTCATAGATTTGGCGATGATCGGCCGACATCTCATCAAGACTGGGCTTGATGATGTTATTGGCGTCTACCTTAGATGGCTTGGGAAGATCGGACATGGTGGATGTTGACGATTGATCTTCAGTCCCCAGCGGAGTCTCCAAAAAGTGTGTTGACACACGAACACATCACGTGTACCCTCGATGCCGGGGGTGATGCACCATATCTCACATCGAAGGAGACCCGACCGACAGCGCGATACGCAAGACAGTCGGCGGACGCTTTTGCAGACCCGAAACCCCGCGCACCCGGGAGGGACCCCGTCAGGGTTGCAGCGGATATGGGCTACCCTAGGTTGATTCGCTCGCCCCTAGAGCCTCGAGACTCGCATCTATCAAACATGAAGAACCGGGAAGAACGAGAGAGAGAAAACGATGGGGAGATAAAACGTAGACTGAAAAAGTAGTATATTGATTTGTTCGATTGTGTGTTGTTTCAATCGGCTGTCACCCCCAACATATATAAGAGGCGGCTGGACTTCCCGTACAAGAAAAGTATTCATCTAGACTTTCCTTACAAGAAAATTACATCAATTCACGTCCTCCAGTTCTAATTCCAATCCAACTCGGATTCAACCCGAATCTGGCCCAAACTTTTGTCTTGTCCCTTGTACAGGCCATGGAATTTGCATATGACCTCCGATTGAGAAGATTAAAATACCAAATTTATGCGCCTCGACGATACGAGCAACTCTCCTGTTGATCATTTTTCTAAATAAGGTCATCTTTAACTTCCAGTCGGATTTGGTCATGCAGTTTTCTTGGCTGTCCGAGTATTTCGGCAATTCTACAGGATGTATACTATCTCAGATGATGATGACTCCAAAAGCAAAGTTGACCGTTTCTACGACACGCACGACTTCCGTGTATAACACTTTTCTATCCGAGGTCATCTGAATAACCTTTCGAGTCCATCTCCAACTTCCGGTCGGGTTGACCCCGGCAAGCTTTCATACCGCAAGCTTTCACACCGGCAAGGTTTCCACCCCGGCAAGGTTTTCATTCAGCCAGAAAAGGCCAAATAACTCACGCGACCCATCAGACACCACCTAGGTGGGTGTCTCGTCCCTCGCGTCACTTTTTAACTCAGGGCCAGCCCGCGAAGTATTGCCTCTAACTTTTGCATACGAACTCGGATTGGGACAATTTTTATATGAAAATCGATCGCCTTGACGAGATGAAGATGATTCGTGTAGATCATTTTTTCACATGAGGCCGTCTTGGGGTGTAATCATCCGAATAGTGTTCTGTATACAAAATCTCAGTACTTTGAACACAATTTCGGCCTTAGAGATCAGATCGGATGGCTATGGCCCAAATATCAAAGTTTCTCCTTTTGAAGATACATACATTTTTCATTTTGAACACTTTTTATTTGAGGCCATTTTAATTGTGTTTTTGACCATGCCAAAATCTGGTGTCAACAGATATGATCAACATAGTGATGTTCACCATTGAAAACTATTCCATCTCACGTGATGATCGGACATGGTTTAGTTGATATGGATCACGTGATCACTTGGATGATTAGAGAGATATCTATCTAAGTGAGAGTTCTTAAGTAATTTGATTAATTGAACTTTAATTTATCATGAACTTAGTACCTGATAGTATTTTGCATGTCTATGTTGTTGTAGATAGATGGCCCGTGATGTTGTTCCGTTGAATTTTAATGCGTTCCTAAAGAAAGGTAAGTTGAAAGATGATGGTAGCAATTACACGGACTGGGTCTGTAACTTGAGGATTATCCTTATTGCTGCACAGAAGAATTACGTCCTGGAAGCACCGCTAGGTGACAAACCCGCTGCAGGAGCAACACTAGATGTTGTGAACACCTGGCAGAGCAAAGCTGATGACTACTCGATAGTTCAGTGTGCCATGCTTTACGGCTTAGAACCGGGACTTCAACGACGTTTTGAACGTCATGGAGCATATGAGATTTTCTAGGAGTTGAAGTTAATATTTGAAGGAAATACCCAGATTGAGAGATATGAAGTCTCCAATAAGTTCTACAGCTGCAAAATGGAGGAGAATAGTTCTGTCAATGAACATATAATCAGAATGTATGGGTACCACAATCACTTGACTCAACTGGGAGTTAATCTTTCTGATGATAGTGTCATTGACAGAGTTCTTCAATCACTAACACCAAGCTACAAGAGCTTCGTGATGAACTATAATATGCAAGGGATGGATAAGACGATTCCCAAGCTCTTCGCAATGCTAAAGGCTGCGGAGGTAAAAATCAAAAAGGAGCATCAAGTGTTGATGGTTAACAAGACCACCAGTTTCAAGAAAAGGGGTAAAAGGGAAGAAGGGGAACTTCAAGAAGAACAGCAAGCAAGTTGCTCCTCAAGTGAAGAAGCCCAAGTCTGGACCTAAGCCTGAGACTGAGTGCTTCTACTGCAAAGGGACTGGTCACTGGAAGCGGAACTGCCCCAAGTATTTGGCGGAGAAGAAGGATGGCAAAGTGAAAGGTATATTTGATATACATGTTATTGATGTGTACCTTACTAATGCTCGCAGTAGCGCCTGTGTATTTGATACTGTTTCTGTTGCTAATATTTGCAACTCGAAACAGGGGCTACGGATTAAGCGAAGATTGGCTCTGGACGAGGTGACGATGCGTGTGGGAAATGGTTCCAAAGTCGATGTGATCGCCGTCGGCACGCTAGCTCTACATCTACCTTCGGGATTAATTTTAGACCTAAATAGTTATTATTTGGTGTCAGCGTTGAGCATGAACATTATATCTGGATCTTGTTTGATGCGAGACGGTTATTCATTTAAATCAGAGAATAATGGTTGTTCTATTTATATGAATAATATCTTTTATGGTCATGCACCCTTGATGAGTGGTCTGTTTTTACTAAATCTTGATAGTAGTGATACACATATTCATAGTATTGAAGCCAAACGATATAAGTTTAATAATGATAGTACAACTTATTTGTGGCACTGCCGTTTAGGTCATATTGGTGTAAATCGCATGAAGAACCTCCATGATGATGGGCTTTTGGAATCACTTGATTATGAATCACTTGATGCTTGAGAACCATGCCTCATGGGCAAGATGACTAAGACTCCGTTATCCGGAACAATGGAGCGAGCAACAGACTTGTTGGAAATAATACATACTGATGTATGCGGTCCGATGAGTGTTGATGCTCACGGCGGGTATCGTTATTTTCTTACCTTCACAGATGATTTGAGCAGACATGGGTATATCTACTTAATGAAACATAAGTCTAAAACGTTTGAAAAGTTCAAAGAATTTTAGAGTGAAGTGGAGAATCATCATAACAAGAAAATTAAGTTCCTATGATCTGATCGTGGAGGTGAATATTTGAGTTATGAGTTTGATCTTCATTTGAAACAATGCGGAATAGCTTCGCAACTCACGCCACCTGGAACACCACAGCGTAATGGTGTGTCCGAACATCGTAACCGCACTTTATTAGATATGGTGCGATCTATGATGTCTCTCACTGATTTACCGCCATCGTTTTGGGGTTATGCTTTAGAGACAGCTGCATTCACGTTAAATAGGGCACCATCAAAATCTGTTGAGATGACACCTTATGAATTGTGGTTTGGCAAGAAACCCAAGTTGTCGTTTCTTAAAGTTTGGGGCTGCGATGCTTATATGAAAAAGCTTCAACCTGATAAGCTCAAACCCAAATCGGAGAAATGTGTCTTCATAGGATACCCAAAGGAGACTGTTGGGTACACCTTCTATCACAGATCCGAAGGCAAGATATTCATTGCTAAGAATGGATCCTTTCTAGAGAAGGAGTTTCTCTTGAAAGAAGTGAGTGGGGGGAAAGTAGAACTTGATGAGGTAATTGTACCTGCTCCCTTATTGGAAAGTAGTTCATCACTGAAATCAGTTCCAGTGATTCCTACACCAGTAAGTGAGGAAGCTAATGATGATGATCATGAAACTTCTGATCAAGTTACTACTGAACCTCGTAGGTCAACCAGAGTAAGATCCGCACAAGAGTGGTACGGTAATCCTGTTCTGGAGGTCATGTTACTTGACCATGACGAACCTACGAACTATGAGGAAGTGATGATGAGCCCAGATTCCACAAAATGGCTTGAGGCCATGAAATCTGAGATGGGATCCATGTATGAGAACAAAGTGTGGACTTTGGTTGACTTGCCCGATGATCGGCAAGTCATAGAGAATAAATGGATCTTCAAGAAGAAGACTGACGCTGACGGTAATATTACTATCTACAAAGCTCGACTTGTTGCGAAAGGTTTTCGACAAATTCAAGGAGTTGACTACGATGAGACCTTCTCACCCGTAGCGATGCTTAAGTCCGTTTGAATCATGTTAGCAATTGCCGCATTTTATGATTATGAAATTTGGCAAATGGATGTCAAAACTGCATTCCTTAATGGATATCTTAAAGAAGAGTTGTATATGATGCAACCAGAAGGTTTTGTCGATCCAAAAGGTGCTAACAAAGTGTGCAAGCTCCAGCGATCCTTTTGTGGACTGGTGCAAGCCTCTCGGAGTTGGAATATACGCTTTGATAGTGTGATCAAAGCATATGGTTTTACACAAACTTTTGGAGAAGCCTGTATTTACAAGCAAGAGTGTGGGAGCTCTGTAGCATTTCTGATATTATATGTGGATGACATATTGTTGATCGAAAATGATACTGAATTTCTGAATAGAATAAAAGGATACTTGAATAAGAATTTTTCAATGAAAGACCTCAGTGAAGCTGCTTATATATTGGGCATCAAGATCTATAGAGATCGATCAAGACGCTTAATTGGACTTTCACAAAGCACATACCTTGATAAAGTTTTGAAGAAGTTCAAAATGGATCAAGAAAAGAAAGGGTTCTTACCTGTGTTACAAGGTGTGAAGTTGAGTTAGACTCAATGCCCGACCACTGCAGAAGATAGAGAGAAAATGAAAGTCATTCCCTATGCTTCAGCCATAGGTTCTATCATGTATGCAATGCTGTGTACCAGACCTGATGTGTGCCTTGCTATTAGTTTAGCAGGGAGGTACCAAAGTAATTCAGGAGTGGATCACTGCACAGTGGTCAAGAACATCCTGAAATACCTGAAAAGGACTAAGGATATGTTTCTCGTTTATGAAGGTGACAAAGAACTCGTCGTAAATGGTTACGTCGATGCAAGCTTTGACACTAATCAGGATGACTCTAAGTCACAAACCGGATATGTATTTTTATTAAATGGTGGAGCTGTCAGTTGGTGCAGTTCCAAGCAGAGCGTCATGGCGGGATCTACATGTGAAGCGGAGTATATAGCTGCTTCGGAAGCAGCAAATGAAGGAGTCTGGATGAAGGATTTCATATCCGATCTAGGTGTCATACCTAGTGCATCGGGTCCAATGAAAATCTTTTGTGACAATACCGGTGCAATTGCCTTGGCAAAGGAATCCAAATTTCACAAGAGAACCAAGCACATCAAGAAATGCTTCGATTCCATCCGTGATCAAGTCAAGGAGGGAGACATAGAGATTTGCAAGATACATACGAATCTGAATGTTGCAGACCCGTTGACTAAGCCTCTCTCACGAGCAAAACATGATCAGCACCAAGACTCCATGGGTGTTAGAATCATTACAATGTAATCTAGATTATTAACTCTAGTGCAAGTGGGAGACTGAAGGAAATATGCCCTAGAGGGAATAATAAATTTGTTATTTATATTTTCTTATATCATGATAAATGTTTATTATTCATGCTAGAATTGTATTAACCGGAAACTTAGTACTTGTGTAAATACATAGACAAACAGAGTGTCACTGGTATGCCTCTACTTGACTAGCTCGTTGATCAAAGATGGTTAAGTTTCCTAGCCATGGACAAAGAGTTGTCATTTGATAAACGGGATCACATCATTAGAGAATGATGTGATTGACTTGACCCATCTGTTAGCTTAGCACTATGATCGCTTAGTTTATTGCTATTGCTTTATCCATAACTTATACATGTTCCTATGACTATGAGATTATGCAACTCCCGAATACCGGAGGAACACTTAGTGTGCTATCAAACGTCACAATGTAACTGGGTGACTATAAATATGCTCTACAGGTGTCTCCAATGGTGTTTGTTGAGTTGGCATAGATCGAGATTAGGATTTGTCACCCCGTGTATCGAAGAGGTATCTTTGGGCCCTCTCGGTAATGCACATCACTATAAGCCTTGCAAGAAATGTCACTAATGAGTTAGTTACGGGATGTAGCATTACGGAACGAGTAAAGAGACTTGCCGGTAACGAGATTGAACTAGGTATGATGATACCGACGATCGAATCTCGGGCAAGTAACATACCGATGACAAAGGGAACAACGTATGTTGTTATGCGGTTTGACCAATAAAGATCTTTGTAGAATATGTAAGAACCAATATGAGCATCTAGGTTCCGCTATTGGTTATTGACCGGAGATGAGTCTCGGTCATGTCTACATAGTTCTCGAACCCGTAGGGTCCACACGCTTAACGTTCGTTGACAATCGGTATTATGGGTTTATGTGTTTTGATGTACCGAAGGTTGTTCGGAGTCTCGGATATGATCACGGGCATGACGAGGAGTCTTGAAATGGTCGATATGTAAAGATCTATATATTGGATGACTACGTTTGGACATCGGAATGATTCCGGGTGAGTTCGGGCATTTACCGGAGTACCGGAAGGTTACCGGAACCCCCCGGGAAGTATATGGGCCTTATTGGGCCATAGTGGGAGAGAGGAGAAGGAAGCCTAGGAGCCCCCCCCCCCAGCCCAATCTGAATTGGGTGGGGGGCCGCCCCCCCCTTTCCTTCCTCCTTCCTCCCCCTTCCTTCCTCTCCTAGTCCAACTAGGGAGGGGGGGATCCTACTCCCGGTGGGAGTAGGACTCCTCCAGGGCGCGCCATAGAGGGCCGGCCCTCCCCCCTCCTCCACTCCTTTATATATGGGGTAGTGGCACCCCAAAGACACACAAGTTGACATTGTCTTAGCCGTGTGCGGTGCCCCCCTCCACCATAATCCACCTCGGTCAATATCGTTGCAGTGCTTAGGCGAAGCCCTGCGTCGGTAGCTTCATCATCACCGTCGTCACACCGTCGTGCTGATGAAGCTCTCCCTCGACACTCAGCTGGATCAAGAGTTCGTGGGACGTCACCGAGCTGAACGTGTGCAGATCGCGGAGGTGTCATACTTTCGGTGCTAGGATCGGTCGGATCGTGAAGACGTTCGACTACATCAACCGCGTTGTCATAACGCTTCCGCTTATGGTCTACGAGGGTACATAGAAAACACTCTTTCCTCTCGTTGCTATGCATCACCATGATAGATCTTGCGTGTGCGTAGGATTTTTTTCTTTCAAATTACCGCGTTCCCCAACAAAAAGTCCATCTAGTGAACAATCCAGAAATGAAGTCGTCTAATCTTTGCAGAGTCATGGCGATTCGCCAATGAAGAAATTCTTTTCTTTGAAGAACTCTGCTCGGTTGAATTTCCGTCGTTTGATGCCTTTGCCAAGTTTCGGCATCACATGCTTGGGCTGGAGATTGATTTTGTTCGGCCTCACGTCAAGAACCGGACCGCCAGAGCCGATAGAATCATTCTTGTCTATGACCAAATCAGCCTTTGCCATTTCTTAAGCAATGGTAGGGGCACTGTTTGTGTGTATGTTGAGTGCACAAATGCTTCAGGTTGTACATTTTTGGCACCTGCAACTACTCCAGGTTCTCACCAGTGTTGGCTTGCTAAGTTGTTTCACCAGAGACTGGTTCTTCAGGAATGGTCTGGGAAGGTGTATGAAGCTCTTCGGAACCATCATGAACTTCTTTAGTCCTGCATGGTGATTGTAGCAACAATGTGAGAGGAGCAGCGAGAGGCAAATTTGGGTGAGTATCATCCCAAAAGCCGTCATGAATCAGTTGGGTGGTGGCACCATCAATATCCACACCCTCTTCAGATTCTTAAACCCCAAGCCTCTTCAGCAGTAAACTGAGGCTAGATCGATGATACCAGGCGAGATGACACATTTTCGTCAATCTCGATTTCTTCATCCATTTGTTCTGTGCTAGCAGTAGAGTGCTCTTTATCTTCACGTTCCTTAGATAAAAGAATGATGCGTCGGTCAGTTACTTCAGCAGTTGGTGGCGTTGTGGCCAATGGTTCAACATAGATTGGTGTAGTTGAAGAACTAGCAATTGTCTTCAACTTCTTCACGGGAACAGGAGTAGGAGGGGCATCAGCAGGCTTTCTTTTCTTAAAAGCCTCTTTCTCACCAGTTTGGTCTTCTTCATCTCTGATACAGAAGGAAGGGTGGATTTCTTCAAACTTGAACATGTTGGTGGAGCAGCAACAGCAGAGATGACATGCAGAGCATTTTCTTCAGACGCAACTGATGAAGTTCCCCTGGCAGATTCTTTAGTCACAACTGGTTGTTTAGGAGGACACAGAGCTGAAGAACTCGTCCGAGGAATTATCAGAATTTGTCTGTTTTGTGCTTTTGTCTTAAATTCATTTTTCAAAATGTTTTACCTCTTCAACCATGCGTCAAAATTAGAAATCGTTTTCACCATTGGGATTCTCGCATTGAGATCTTGGAAATTAAATCCCATGCTGATAGGTTTGACCAAACTTTCCCCCACCCTACCCCCCCCCCAAAAAACCAATGGAAAAGGAGAAACCGAAAAAATAAAAATTAGAAAATGATGGAACCTCGTTAGCACATTTATGCTTTTCTCTTTTTTGTAAGCACACCTGTGCCCTTCACATTTGGAGAACGACAAGTGTGCTTCACACAGAAGCAGAACTATGATTTTTTTCCTTTTTGGGAAGCACAATCGTGCTTTCCCCCTTTCCAGAAGAACATACATGTTCTTTCATTTTTTGGCAAGCACAATAGTGATTCGCGTGGAAGCGCACATGTGCCTTTTCATACAACGTGCTTCACGCGAGAAGAACCAGAAATAGAAATCGATTATTCTCTCGAGGAACCTATAAAAAACTAAGCAAAATCTAAAAACTCGACCCCCCAAGTGTAGAAAAAACAATACTCCGACGGGTGCGCCCAACACACGACCCATGGTGTTGCTGGGGCGCACCACATGGTGCACTGGCGCTCCCCGCGTTACCGGCATGGAATCCCCGAAGGGGTAACTGCTAATTAGTTTTTTTAATGAATGTCCCCATAAAAAATCTGCATTAAATTGCAATTGGAGGAAAGAAGGCCCAACATCCCTCACAAATTACAAGCCTTTTTTTCTTGTCCCACAGCCAGGCAGGTATGGTGGCGCGGGCGCAGCAAACACGCACCCACTACGCATGCTTTGGGCCAGCCCATTTTGGGGTGGTGGGCCGAGTTTATTTTCGTCTGTTTTTTCCAGTTTCTTTTTGTTTCTGCTTTCTATTTTTTGGGGTTTCAAAAATAAGTTCACAAATATTTTTTTTTAGGAATTTCAAAATATTTGACATATTTTACAATATGTTCACTAATTTGAGAAATGTTCCCAGTTTTCGAAAACTAGTATTGAATTTTGAAAAGTGCTAACGTATTTTGAAAAATGTTCAGCAGTTCAAAAACAAATTGGTTGTTTCACAAACTATTGTCGAATTTAATAATTTGTTCCCCAAATTTAGAAAATGTTTTTCCATTCGAAATATGTTCATAAAAATGTTCAGAAATTTCTAACCGTGTTCATGAATTAATAAAATTCCTGATTCAAAAAATGTTTAGAAAATTCAAAAAGATTCAATATTTCAAAAAAATTATCCATGATTTAAAAAATGTTTGCAATTTTAGGAAAAAAAGTTCGTAAATTCTTATAAAAGTCTTGCTACGTATGACACAACTCTGTAGCAAACGTGCTACTTTGGTTTCTGAAGCTTAGTGCATACGATTTTTGGGCACTGGAGCCATACTGACACAGCCCCATAACGAATCTTCCACCATGCACTTCATTTGAACAATATGTAGTTTATATTCGAGGGTTCATGTGCTGGAGAGATAAATCATTGCAATCTTGACTATTGTATACTGCTTTGGAACCTTGCCGAGCGCAAATATGCCAAGCCATGTGTGTTATTTTTTGATCCTACAATTATTTTTTAAGACAATACATGATTGATCACGTTTAACCAGTTGGTTCATGTATGTTCATTAAAGAGCAGAGAAGATTTGTTGAGAAGAGAAACAAAACACTGTACTAGCGACAGGGTAGAGCACGACGGGTAGGAGGAGGTGAGAAACAGAGTAGAGAGTATTGCACTTACAACAGAGTACGGGAGGATTGGGAACAGGGTAGAGAACGACGGGGAGGAGGCGAGAAATAGAGTAGAGAGTACTACACCTACAATAGAGTGCAAGAGGATTGGGAGAAGGAAACGAGGAGGAAGAGGCAACGAGAAGAAGAGAGGGGGCAGGAAGAGTGGTGAGGGATTGCTAGAGTGTGACCATGGCCTCGCCCTCTCGGATTGGGAATTTCAGCTTACTTTGGCATGCTCACACCTGCGTACTAGAGCTCGCGCTGGAGTAGAAGTAAGGCCGATATTGTGGACGCAGATGGACTGTGGTGCCTCCCCCCTCAGCAGCTCTAAGGTTACACATTCTCTGCACACACCGCCTGACAGAGTGCACATATCAATGGAGGTCCATGCCGATCTTTTGGTCTTTGAGGTTCATCTTCACGAACTTTTTTCGAAATCCAAAATTTGGTGCTAGATCATACCACAATGCTTCATATGATGTGGTGCAAATGTTAATTTGGAACTCAGTCGTCTTTTATCTAATATATTTGCATATGACTGTTGCATTTCAATTCTTTTGCAGATAGTCCATGTCGTTGGACGTCGTCGGGCTGGCGGAGAGCATGTCCATGGTCGATCTGGAGGTCGTGTTTGGCTCCATCGGCCGCGTCACCGGCTCCGAGTTCGTGCGCACTAGCGGCCACAGCTTCGTCTACATTGCCACTGCCCCTCCCACAAGGTCATGACGAAGTTGTTCTCCACCATAATCATCAACAATCTCATTGTAACTATGTTTCTACACCTCGGCAACAATTAATAGTAGCAGATTGGGGTTTTGTTGATTTTCCACATTAGCCATGTGCATTCTATGGTTTGAATGGAGAAGGTTGTGTTTGAGGCGAGTAGAGCTTTACCAACTTAATAACAGAGGGTGGTGCTTGCAGTTTCTGTGGGTGCTGATTGTTCCCCAGTCTCAGTTTCTTGGAATGGCGGTTCAAGAAGGGACATCATCGTGTGGCTTGCGTGACCATAGGGCTCTTGACCAAGCCGAGCGAATTAATTTTCACAGCTCACCGGTATTGCAATTTTATGGTGCGAGTGTCTCTTGACCATAGGGCATCTGAACCATTGTGTTGATTGCCATGTTGTCAGTTGTCACTTTACAGTCCTAGAAGTTTTGCTTGAAAATCTCAGAATATCAGAATTCCAGCATTTCAAAAGCTAAACAACACGATGTTCCTAAAAAGATGTTGTTTTGCTTGCAGAATATAATTAGTTTTGATTTATTTTGTAGTGAAAAGGTCTGTACACAAGGTTTGTCGTGTATTTTGTAGTTACCTCCATTGATTGTATCGTATTGAGTGCTGTATGTAGTGAGTTGGGCGTGTGTGTCCTGTGGAGGCGCTATGCACCTTCAGGGTCATGATGGCCATCTGCTGTCGAGCTTCACCGCCTCACGCAACAGGACTGACTCTGATGACCTGTTTAGAGCAGGTTCGATCCAATCTACCTTTTATTTCCATGGCCTTCCCACCTCCACCCCTATTATTGCTATTTTACTTAGTGCGTGTTTTGAGAAGATCAGGCTGCATGTTGTTCTATACTTCTTTACCTTTAAAAAAGCTTGGTTTTTATACATAATTTAGCATGGGTAAACTAATGAAATTTAATCATGGAGAAGGACATGAGCTTGCACAGAGTTTTTAGTAGATGACGACATAAATTGTGGCATTGGTCGCAATCTAGAAGTTTTTCAGGTGAGTGACATGGTTTAATTTGGAGAAGCACGAGCTAGGATGCAGTCACATATTTTTTAATGGTTCCTGCCTATTCCTTGTGGTATTATCAATATTTTCTAATTGAATTGAACTTCTATGTGATAACCTTCCAGATCCAAATCCTACTTCAGAAAGTGTATATGAGCAAAGGTCTGCACCTAAACGTTATCAGAAGTGAGGTCTTAGACAAGGTAATGTTTTTCTATCTGATGAACTAGACAAGGTAATGTTCGAACTTGGAAGTGATCAAATCATATACTTTGGTATGAAAGAGTGTAAACTAACTATTACATGTACATCTTAGCTCTAGATTTTCAGTTTGTGCTTGTCTAATGTAGAAAATGTTGTCCACGAAACATGGCCTGAAGGTCGGAAAATATCATTCATCCTTGTGTTGCAGTAAAATATATCTCTTCATTACAAAAAATAGTCCATTTAGATTTCGGAGCAGTATATGCCGAGTATCTATACTCACCAGAGTCGATTTTTCTTTAAGATAATTTTAAGAGGTACTGCTTAAGTTCCGCATGCAATGTGTTGTAGCATAATTTATCTTATTCTGTTAATTACAAAACTATCTCTGAATAACTTATAGATATATCAAAATCTCACGAATTCGGATAGACCATCTAGCGTACTTCTCAATTTTGGTATTGGCGGTGACATTGTTATTCGAGATTATTTTGTTGTTAACTTTTTTTGCCCTTTAAATTTGAAATACTTGAAACATGATCTGGGTGCTTCTTCTTGATCTAGTCGGTGAGTGAGGAGGTAAGAAACAGGGACATAGAGGCACATTGGGCTTAGAATTTAGGGAAATAGAAACCATCTAAAGTCTCTCTACCCTAAAATAAATCTTAACCTTATAATGAAGCTTGGTTTAGTATTTTTTTCTCTACGAAAGATCAAGTAATCTGATATCGAGCTCGTTCTTTTAGAGTAATTGAATTTTGAGTTTCTAATGATTGTTCATGCCTAATTGGCAATATATATTGACAACAAATTATTTTTGTTGTCAGACGAAGGGCATAACCGATGGCACCAGCGGGAGGTGAGTGCCGGTGGAGATAAGTGAAAAGGAGTAGCGTGAGGCGGTAGACAGCCTTGAAGAGGATGAGAGGGCCTGCTGCTGGGGTTTGCTCCTAGGTATTTTTGGATCAGTGCCGGCGGCCCAGGTATCTTCTTCCGTCTCTGGATCCTAAACTGTATATCTCTAATCTGCAATGACATGCAGTAGTGACGGATACAAGTGTGTGGCTGCTCCAGTGCCGCCGCATACTCCAGTACAGCCCAAACGTGGATGCAGGTGGATGTGGGCACCGTGGCCGCCACCAAGGATGTGGGGGTCGCGCCACAACCGGCATGGACGCGGTGGGAACGCCGAAACTTTCAAGGACACGGGAGCCACACTTCAGCCTTAGTGTTTTCCCTAATTTCTTTAGGTATGTGAGGTCGATTTAATATTCACATATATGCTGAAATTTTGACACCGAAGAACCAGCAATCGAGTTATATGAAATTTCTTGCGAGAGCTATACCCTTCTTTTTAGTACTGAGAAATTCTCATGAGTACCAATGGTGAAATTTTCAGGTCTAAATACTGGATGAGATTCTCATTTCTGGCATTCTTCATGAACCTATCAAGGAGAACATTTCAATACTAATTGCCGCAAAGGTGTTCTCAACACCGGCTAGCAAGAAGAGAGTATGTTTTTTTAATGCTCACTGTTGTAAGCTTGATTCACACGGAGCTTCTCAATGTTGTACATGTAGTTTGTGAGTAACAGAAATAAAACCTATTACTTCATTCTTGTCTTGTACCTCCGATTCATATCCCACTAATCAGTAGAGTTCAGTTATGTGCTTCAATATTAGGAAGTCATTATCTTCTACTCCCTCCGTTCCTAAATATTTGTCTTTCTAGAGATTTCAACAAGTGACTACACAAGGAGCAAAATGAGTGAATCTACACTCTAAAATATTTCTATATACATCTGTATGTGGTAGTCCATTTGAAATCTCTAAAAAGAAATATATTTGGGAACCGAGGGAGTAAAACAAATTTTGTTACCTACTCAAACATATTTTGTTCCTGTGTTTCTGATAAATTTTCTATAAAAAATGTGTACAATAGACCTGCATTGGACCATGATCATTTGCTCTATTCATTTCTTCTAAAGAGTACAGATTCCTACGCATTCATAAATACGATTTAGTGTGCTATTACATTTCTTGGAATCAGATGCTATATTTTCTGTGGGAATTCGTTGACACGGTTCCTTACAAAAGTTGTATCTTTGAAACGGACAAATAGCTCTATGTAATTCTATCATATTCTGATTTTGAGGCAAGTATACCAGTTATCCTTTTCCTTTCTAGCAAGGTACCATAGTACATGTTATGAAATTCTCCTTTGCCTTCCAGGTGAACCAAATAGGCGTCTTTTTAACAAATGGAGGGAATTCGTTTGTCAATAAAAGTAAATTTGTCACAGGGGATGTTGTCTTATTTCTTCAAGTATAAGCAATGTTGTCTTATTTCTTCAAGTATAAGCAAATGAACAGTGTGTTGAAGTTAACAAGTTTCTATCCTTATTCCTCTTATTAATTGTGTGTTATCCCGATTTATACATGTAACAATGATGAATGATGATGATGTAAGGAGAGCCATTCTGTTTCCTTGAACAAAACAACTCTCTATCCTTATTTCTCCTAAAAGCTTTCAGACGATACTCACACCATATGATTCCTTGAAACATAGTAGTATTTTTCACATCTATTACAATCCAAGGTTTTTTTAACTAATATTATTCTTTATATTCGTAAGTAGTATAAAGTTGCCCCAAAATTGGTAATATGATTTTGGATGATATATTATGATGCTGACAAGGAGGTTATTGGCGTTGAATAAAATAGCAGTATGAAATAACCCTGCATATATGTGTTTGTTTTTAATCTGAGCCTTTCAATTCAACTGAAATTTTTACTTGTACAATATTTATTGTCTTTTGCCTCTTGTTTTGCAGGTTATCTGGAATGATGGTAGGTATTAATGAAGTAGTCCACGTTAGCTGGACTGGCTCAAATCTTAGCAATTTAGAACCTCAATATCTTGGGGCTGCCTTGCAGTACTTCAGAGAGCTGTATTATTCCCAGACATTTTATATTGCCTCACGATGAGAGTTGAAAGTGGGCTGATGTGCTGTCAGAACCTCTCCCCCCTCTCTCTCCCTCTCCATCTCTCTAATGGATAATAACCTACACATGTGAGATGATTGAATCTTAAGCATAAATAATAAAGCCATTCAAGTGTTATCATCATTTGTAATGAAGTGCAAAATAAAGAGTTCGATGTTTCTATTTTTTGTCAAAATATATTGCAAGTGAAGTAAAGTTTAATTATTATTATTTGTTATTGGCTATCTTTTCAATCTATGTTAAAGTTGACATACAATAGTACAAATTTTACAAAGCCCGTGGCAACGCACGGGCAGTCTACTAGTTTCTTTTATATTCGCGCTGCAATTCTACCGCAAAACCTAGCGTGTCGCGGTGGCTAGCGCATCTTGCACATCACTCATAGGTCGCAGGTTCGATTTGTTCGCGCGTTCTTCTTTTCTGGATATTTCATCTCGCCAAGGACAGTGAATGGGCCGGCCCAGGTGAGCCAGCTCCTGTGCGAATCGCCATCAGTTTGCCGCAGCAAGCGGCATATAGGAGGCCCCAAGGAGCGAGCGCGCTAGCTGGGCCGGGCGCTATCCCCGCGTGGGGAATTGGATCCCTGGGCTGGCCTACCGTTAGATTGTTCGGGGCTTTCGACTAGAGGGCCGGGCTTGTAGTACGTGGCTTGCCCTACTGACGTCAGCCGCTTTTTATTTTTTCTTTTTATTTTAATCTAAATGCATATATTTCACAAACTGAAATTTACTTATGAAATTTTAAAACACAAATTTGGAAAAATGTTAACATCGTATAAACATTTCTTGTGCAACTTCAAAAAAATGTCCGTGACCATTAAAAATGTTCCTGCGTTTGTAATTAATTTTGTAAAAATGTGTATATGATGTAAATAAATGTTTAGTGCCATGAAAAAATGTACTTCACATTTGATGGAAATACTTCTGCGTTTCAAAAAAATGCTTGTGGAATTGAAAATATATATTATATACTAATATAAGAAATTGTTCGCCTAGGTTAGAAAATGTGTATTTCCATTAAAAAATGTATCATGACATTTTAGTGAAACATTTGTGTGTCTACAAAAATGTCTGTGAATTTTTAAAAAATGTTTATGCAATCTAAACAAAATGCTCGCGGCGCTAAAAATGTTTATTGTCATTTCAAAATATATAACATATATTTGAAAAATGTTGCCGTGTATTCAAATAAGCTTCAAAGCATGTATTTTTTTAAAATTCTACATCATGTATTTGAAAATGTCCAAAGTGTACTAATAAAATGTTTGATGTGTGCGCTAAAATACATTTGTACTCACAAAAGATATACATGTGTTACAAAACCGATTAAGAAACAAAAATAAAACCGAGAAATACAAAGAAAACCAATAAAGAAACAAAAGAGAGCCAAAAGTATAACAAAGAAATCTAGTGGAAAAAACCAAAGAAAACAAAGTATAACAAAGGAAAAAGGAAAAACCATAGAAACCGGTGAAAAATAAAGAAAAACCAAAAAGAGGAAAAGAGAACAAAGAAATCCGAACTAGCGAGCGATTGCACCGATGAGTCAGCCCGATTCTCTAATTCGTCAGATATTTCTAATAGGAATCAGTACGGGCGTGACATAGTCCTGACGGGAATCCATCGAGTCCGCCACGATTCACCCGAACCAATCTACTGGCGCCGCCAGGCGTTTTTGCAGCGGACGCCGTCGGGTTGGTTTCACGAGTATGGGCTGGTTGGCAAGCCGCGACACCGACGATCAGAACCTGCTGCCCCCGACCCGAGCACCGCAAGCTCCGGTGCACCGGATATCCCCCCCCCCCCTTGCACAAAGAGAGGGCCTAGACCAGACCCATGACATGCTTCTTTCCTTCTGGAGCTTTCCTCGAGAGAGAGCGAGAGAAAAGCACCTTGATGTAATGTACTAGTAAGACCGAAGAAAAGTGCATGCACATCTTTTTTTGCCCACGCGACAACCACGTCTCAGATCGACGTGGTGCGCGCCTTCAATTCTCCGACGGAAACCTCTCACGGCCAGCGACGTACGGACTGATGCCGCAACGGGCACGGGCGACGTGGTTGGCCAGTTGTGAGGTGCCGTAATAACTACAAAACCAACTGCGGTCACAAAGGTGGCGAAAAACTGAAAAGGAGGTGGCATGTCCGGTCCCTTTCGGGAACGGCGCGGCAGTGCATGCTACTACTGACGTCGACCGGGAAAAGAAAGGAGGATGACGGTGAGTTGGCGGCACCCCTTTCTTCTCACGGTGCCAACAGGTTTACACACGTACTACGTACATAGAGCACATACACTCGGCAGTGCCGGTAGTTTCTCACTGATTATATTATGGCACCGCGGTCTCCTAAATCCTAATTAATCGCAGGCCACGATCCACGACGATCAAATCGCACGTACGTACTACAGCTTAGCGTGGCACTTAAGTCAATGAGACAGAGTCACGACCCCTGACCGCGAGTTGCAAACCGACGTGTCAAGTCTTCAGAAAAAACCTTACTCTTCCCCTAGCTGTCCATCCATCACGATGGAGCTGATAGACCGGCCGGCCCACGCACTAGCCCGCCAGCATCAGTGGATGAATGATCATGTCCTTCTGTTGAAACAGGTGAGCACCTAAACATTTAACACCGGACAGGTACGTTTCTTGTCCGAAACGGATGGACAGGTACATGAACGGCCATGCATGCAGGATCGAGAGCCAGGCGTACAGATGATTTGATCACTTTGCTGTTGCCAGATTCCTCCTCCAGGACACACAAACACGGCGGTTATTCCGTCGACAGCTGTTAGCGATGATGATCCTGTCCGAGTCCGACTTATTCGATTTCCCCTAGCTTGTCTCGTCCTCCATGGCACATGTCGAGCGAGTTTCCATGCTCCATCACCTTTCCTCGTTCACTCGTGGAAAGTTCGATCCCTTTCTCCCAAGGGGGACAAGCATATCTCCATCATCACCTCAAATTCCCAATCCCGTTTGACAGATTGCACCGCAACAGCGGCCTACCAGCTGCCTGCTCGTGCGGTCGTGCCGACACTTCGCCGGCCGGTCAACCCCTCGAATGCTAGCTACTACTTCTCCCGTGTCGAGTTGTCGTGCCATCAAAACAAGGATGGCAACAGCTTTGGCACACACACGGTGATATAGTTAGGTTAGCCTGACATGGGTATGTTACACGGAGGTTAGTTGCCATGAAGAAACTGAAATTCTCAAGGGTCCTTGTCAGCTGCTCGAGAAGGATTTCACGGGAAGCAACCGGCGCGCACGATTTCCATGCACCTTGCAGCAACGCCAGCATATATTTGGTTTCATGGTTTGATTATGTCGTCGTTCGTGTTGTGTCTGATTAGATTTTAAAGGTGAGCGCGATGGGTGTGTGATAGGCGCACGATGGGAACCTTGGATTTGAGGTGGCACCATTACGACCACCAGCAAATTAATTAAGTAAGTAGTACTCGCTTGATAAGAACTGTACTGTCTAATGAAGTAGTGAAACGATAACATTTTATATGATGTAATACTGTGTGGCGAATAGTCCATCAAATCAAGACCGGTTATTGGTTAGGTTCCGACAACAGGAGCTTGAACAGTTGAGAAATCAATCCCTGATTTTATCTTTTGAGTTGAAATCAATCTCTCAACAGTCACCTCTAAATGATTCCGTTTCTAGATTGCATCACGGTTGTTGAATAAAACCATGATCAAAAGCTAACAACCTTTAGTGAAAACAATACAGTTTGTCTAATTCACATCTAGATGTTTTCTAAGGATGTCACATCTAAACTCCCACAAATAACGCAGCAACAAGGAACAGAAAAAAAAGCCGGGACAAAAAAAAATAGACCACAAACATAGTGGACATCAGGTTAGATGTGACATAACTATGTCACATCTAGATATGTTCTAGACAGACCCAAAACAATATGTACATCATGTCCTTTTCATGGAAAAAACATGCCAAAATAGCTAGCTAGCTAGCTAGAGAGTTTGGAGGCAGAAGAAAACAAATTACTACCTCTCTCTCAGTTTACAGGGCGTGCGCCTAAGTCGTCAATTTGACCAACCTAATACAAGTCATATATTACAAAAAATATATCAGTATAAACTTTAGATGTTCTATTTTCAAACTATATAATTTTTGTGTTATATAGTTTATATTAAGATGATAAAATTGGTAACCTAAATATACGCGTAGGACTTGTAAACTGAAACTATATGACATCATCGAATCCAAATCAAACCACTAACCTTAATCTACCAGTACAAACCACCTAATCAATTTTCTGGGAACAAGCAAGATAGTCTAAAGAATCAGCACCAGTTATAGCTAGCCCTACCAAGAAAAAGGCAGCCTAAATTAGGTGAGCCAGCTAGGGTGCCTCCTTAATTAATTAGTGCACGGCTTGGTTTGGTATTTTAAGTCTTCGTGATTAGTTCAGGGTTACGCATGCAAAACAAGTGCATATCACGCGACAACCGCTTAGAGTACTACACATGCATGCACCAACCTCCCCATAATTTCTCTCTAGAAATAAGAAAAATCTCCATGAAATCAGCAAATTAACGATCAATGTGTGCCCACTCGAATTTCATATATAGTTGTAGTATATGATTAACTGTTAATTTGACATGTCATGATCGAGAATATGATTTAAGGATGTGTGTGTGTGTGTGTGTGTGTGTGTGTGTGGAGTGGGCTTGCATAACTTCAAAGAGGAGCTACAGCCAAGAGGCCGCTCTTTCCTCTTTCCTATCCGCTGTCCTTTGTGGAGGAGGCAAGTCAAGATCAGGGCTCATCTCAAGTCTCTGGCAGGATCTTTTGGTGCACAAAAGGGACGTCCACTTGTAGCAACTAGTCGATTAAATTTGGTCGCTCTACGTGTTACACGATGGTATCTTGCATATACTACTACGATCTAGTCACTCTCCCAGAGTCCCAGTACTAATTAATAAGCCAACGTCGACGGTGCCTCGTGCTGTTAATTTATGCACTGGAGGCTGTCGGTAAGAATGTCACTAGTATGGAACAAGTGTACTTATAATGTACTCCTACTACACAGTAGGAGTGTATTAGTGCACTGCAGTTGTGATCTGAATCGCATGCATGTTTAGTCTCCATCTTGCAAATTGGGTGGAGTAAACACGCTAGTGTACGTAGGTGCTGGTAGTCGTGCATGCATGCATGGATTTCTCTACCGATGGAGTACGTACACAGGTACGATTCATCGATCAGTAACCGACAGACCTTCACATCCACGTGACATGATTCGTCGACCAGTAACCAGCCATGCAGCAAGAGTTGTTAGCATGTAAAAACATCTATAACCAGGCGCCTCCAACTCTTCTCAAACACCTGGGCTGAGCGGCATGGATATGAGGGCGTCCGGGCGCATCCGACATATCGGACCGACCCATCCTGACCCATCCGTTCCCACATACATTTATTCCCATCCGCTTGTCGGACAAAACCTTAGCCATTTCACCCTTCTTTTTTCTCCACTCCCTCCACCACCCGAGCTCAGCTTCAGCAATTTTCGGCCGTCTTCGATATGGCGGACAGGGAACTGACTCTGACAAGTCCGGATCCATTGACTGGGGTGTCATCCCGTGCGGGTTAGAGGAGGCAATGATGGTACGCATTGCACTCTATCGCTTCCAGGAGAACAGTGCCCGACCAGCGGACGTATCTGTCTGGCGCGACTCCACAACGTCGGCTCAACGGGGGCCGTGGTTGGGAACGTATCGCTCCCATGGCCAAAATAGCTCCTCGACACACCAACCGGCCTGGCAAAAACAAAAAACGGATGGAAATCACGGTAACTGACACGTACGTACGGCACGCAAGCGTGCAAGTCGTGATGAAACTGAAGTCTCTAAAGGTGCATGCATGTTTGTTTTTCGTCAGGGATTTGATTGCACGGTTGAAATTAATCAACACAAGTCTCCCTCTGCATAGGCATGACGCATGAACGTGGTAGGAGACCACCGAGACAAAAATGCATAACATGTGCGAGCTACGTAACAGCAATGCTGCTGGAAGGCTTCAAAGTGGTGTTCATTGCCGGCCGGGTACACTACACCACAACACTGATGCAATGACATGTAATCTGCCGGGAGAAATCACTTTAAAGGACAGGTAAACTGCCGGGAGAACATTTCTCCCGGCAGATAGAACTGCCACGAGAACGGCTGCCGGAGATTACTTCTCTCGGCAGATAAACTCTTCCCGGCAGTTTTTCTGCGCAGTCTTAATTTGGACTCATATTTTTTGTAGTATGCGCGTGGAGAGTCGAGAACCGGATGATTGGAGAATCGATCGACCACATTTGACGCCAACGACATTACATGAAGCCGTACATGAGACTCAACAAAATGGAACATTGCCTTTTCCTGTTTTCTTTTACAACGTGCAACATCCGCGACCACATACAGAAACCTCCTTTTCCCTTCAAGTACAAGGATGTGGTGCTTTGTGCTTTATTCGGTGTGCACTTACACGGCTGCTATATCCTACCCTGGGACCTCTCCGGCGACCTATGTTGTCCTCTTGTAGCCTCGCCTTGTAGGTTCAATTGATTTTCCTTTTGCAAAAAAAAAAGTTTCAATTGATTTTCTCTCCAACCAACGTAAGCATAATGTAATCTTCACTTTTTCAGCAGTAACTTTCAGGTGCTTTACCTGGAGCTCCTACCTACTACCTCCGTCCTGATTTATCCCCCCCCCCCCCCCCCCCCTCGAATTTTATGCCAAATTTTGATCATAGATTTAACTAATAAAATTACATATTATCAAAATTATATCGTCGGATTCTGATTTGAACATACTTTCTAATAATATTATTTTTGCTATGCCTTATATTTTATTGGTTAGAATCATGGTCAAAATATGCTGCTAAATACAAGTGGGACTAAAAAACCAGGATGGAGGTAGTAGCTGGCAGCTGATAGCAAATTTATGACGCGTTTGGTTCACAATAGGTAACGTACTCACTCATGTAATCAGGATGCACCTTATCTACTCAGGATTGGCGGACTAGATTATCAGAACGAGAACAAAGGAGAAGGAACTAGCGTTGTTATTCCAAACCAAAGGGGACGAGCAATTTCGGCCGTCTGAATCGTCGTATCCGATTACACGGGAGCAGAAACCAGCACAACCCAAACGAACACATGTAATGGTTTCGTGAGCCGGTGTAGTCGATAGCGCGGCCCCTATGTGCATAGGTCGATGTGTAGCGGCCTATCATGTTCACCCCCCCCCCCCCCTCGAGCGCCTCTCCGTTGTATGGGCCGGCTCATTTCAAAGTTTTTTATTCTTCTTTTTTGCCTGATTTTTTTTCGTTTTATTTTTGATTTATCCTTTTTATTTTCATTTGCGAACATGTTTCAAATTTGTGAATATTTTCTGAAATCATGAATTTTTTTAGAATTTTCCAATCTTTGTCATCATGAACATTTTTTACAAATTCATGAACAGTATTTGAATCATAAATTATTTTATAATACATGAACATTTTTACAGATAGTTATTTATTTCTAGAAACTTGTGAACATTTTTTTGAATCAGTGAACATTTTTTAAATTGACAACATTTAAAAAATTGGGATCAATTTTTAAATGCACGAACTTTTTTTGTTTTACTGAAGATCTTTTTGAAATACCTTAAATTTTTTGTACTCATATACATTTTTGAATCAGCGAATATTTATTGAATTGATGTCTTTTGTTAAAATTTGGTAACGAATTTTGAAATTAGTGTACATTTTTTAAAATTGCGTGAACATTATTTGAATTCACGAACGTTTTTCCAAATTTATGAGCATTTTTGAATATGCAAACGACATTTTAAGAAATTGCAAACATTTTTTGAATATGTAAACACATATTTTTTTTTTCAAATTCACGGACATTTTATTATTTTTCCAAACATTTTTCTAAAATCATGAGAAATTTTGAATTCAGAAAAATTGTATGATTTCTTGAACTTTTTATTTAATCAACATTCGCAATTCGTCTAAAATTTGGAATTTGTTGAAATCCTGAACTATTTTATAGAAGAAAAAAAAGAAAATAATAAAACGAAAAAAGAAGGGTGTCCCCCGTCCCGCCGTGTCCATTATCTTAAGAAAAAATCGAATGTGAATAGTGCCAGCTTTGGGTGAATAGTGTTTTGATACTATTGACATCTGATTTTGTATTTTTTTAAATTAGTGTAGGTCGAATTTGAAGGTCAAACTTTTTAAGGTTGTACATCAAATATTGATGTATGTCTACAAATGTTTAAAGATGTTTTGTAAAAACAAGAAGATGTTATGTATTTTCACAAAAAAGAAATGATCTCATTGATCTGACCTAATGTGAGATCCGCTATACTAGTCTCACTACCCAGCAGCCAGCCATGTGCATTCTTTCCCCGGCTCAACATTGCTTCCGTCATGGTAAACATCAGGGCCCAGACCAAGGGCATGCTTCTTTCCTACTCGACCGAACTTCCAAAGAGAGAGAGAGAAAGCACTTTTTTAGTGTAATACTCAAGAAAAGTGCATGCAAGTCTTATGCCCACGCGACATGCACGTCTGAGATCGACGTGGCAGCGATAGTGGCATGCTCTTTTAATTCTCCAACGACAACCTCCAACGCCAGCGATGCCCGGGGCGATGTGTTGCGCCAGTTGTAACTACAAAACCAGCCGGTGCATGTCAGTCACAAGGGTGTGCGCCCGCGGAGAAAAGCTGAAAATGAGTTGAGGCCGATGGTCAAGAAAAGAGGAGGATGGCGACGACAACATCAAACGTTCTTATGAACCAAAATTCCTATTCCTATAATAATCCTATCCTGTGAACCAAAAGAGGCCTTAATTTCTTCATCACCGTGACAAAACGAGACCAGCAAGCTTGACAGTTTATACTCCCTTCGTTCCTGAATACAAGTCTTTGTAGAGATTTCAATATGAACAATATGAACTACATACAGCCTAAATACAAGTCTCCATATTGAAATCTCTATAAAGACTTGTATGTAGGAATGAAGGGAGTACAAGTAGCCAAGTTCGTACATAGATTCACAAGCATACACACTTGGTACAGTCGGTAGTTTCTCACTGGTGTTGTCGCACTGAGAGTAGGTGAGAGGGATGGACGGCGCGTTCCAGTTCAGATTTTTCAACCTTCAGTAAATTGTTTGATTGGTTCATGGCTTCATGCAGGCCATGATCGACAGGTCCATCCGCTGAAACAGGTGAGAGAGCACAAACAAATTTAAGACCGGCAGATCATAGGTGCATGTATGGCCATGCATGCACACCCGAGGCCAAAGACGTACAGATGATTTGATCAGTTTGCTGTTCCCATATTCCTCCGGGAGGCGACACACACGAACACGGCGGCTAAGCTAGATTATTCCATCGGAAACTGTTCGCCATGATGATGATGATCATCCTGTCTGACACATCCAATTTCTCCTTGTCCTCTAGGAAGGCCATGATTTCCATGCTCCTTTTGCAAGCATCACCTTTGGTTCATTCACTCGTGGAAAGCTTGATCCCTTTTTCACAGGGGGGACAAGCTGTTTGACAAATTCCACCGCGGCAAGCTGTGCCGCAACAGCGGCCTGCTAGCTGCTTGCTCGTGCGGCGCGCCCGTGCCGACACTTCGCCGGTCAACCCACCGAATGTTACCTGGGCCCGTGTCGAGTAGCCGTGCCACTAAACAGGAGGGCAACAGCTTACAGTGATATAATTAGCCTGACAGTTGAGGGTTCCCGTCAGCTCGAGAAGGATTTCACAGGAAGCAACCGGCACGGCATGCATGATTTCCATGCACGCACACCTTGCTGCAACGCCAGAATATTACTTCTGGCTTCGTGTACTCGTGCCGCACCTGATTAGATTTTTAAAGGTGGTTGCGTTGCGACGGGTGTGCGCCCTTTCATGGAGCAGTAATAGTGGCTCCGACTGATATATACGTGCATGATGGAGAACCTTGGATTTGAGGTGGCACCATTTGGATCACCAGCTAATTAATTAATTAATCAACAAATCGCTTGATACGAACTGTACTCTGTAATGAGCTAGTGACGCGATAACATTTTCTATGGGGTAATACTGTGTAGCAAATATTCCATCAAATCACGACTGGCTATTGGTTAGTTTCGGAGAACATGAGCTTGAATAGTTGAGAAATCAATCACTGAATTATTAGTCGGTAAGCTCACTCGCCACTCAATGATTCTGTTTCTAGAATCTAGATTGCATGCACGGCTGTTGAATATATAAAACCCTGATCAGAAGCTAACAATCTTTAGTGAGAACAACATGTACATCAATTTCGTTCCATGGCGAAACATGCCAAGCTAGCTAGCTAGAGAGCTTAGCGGCAGAAGAAAACAAATTAACAGTTGCACATTGCTCTTCAGTTTATTGTCATCACCTTACCCATACAAAATCTTGTGTTACAATACATGGTGCCAGTCCAATCTCATAGATTCTAGCATATGTCATCATCGAAGCCAAATCAAACCACCTACCTTAATTAACCAGCACACACCACCTAATCAATATTCTGTGAACAAGCAAGAGATAGTCTAAAGAATCAGTACTATCTAGCCCTACCATGAAAAAGGCAGCCTAATTAGGTGAGCTTAATTAATTATTGAGTTTTCATGCATGGCTTGAACAACTAGCTGTCCTGCGGCCATTGTGCTGAACGACTTAATCATGCGGGTTACTCATGCTAGACAAGTGCACATTACGCCATCTGTTGCAACGGCAACGGCCTAAAGCACTACACATGCATGCACCAAACCTCTCCATAATTCCTCTCTATTGTTTTTCAAAAATCTTCATGAGATTAGCAAATTAACAATCAACGTGTGGCCACGCTAATTCATTTGTAGTTGTATATGATTAACAACCAACTTTATATGGCATGATTGAGACTATGATCTATGGAGTATTGTATTGCTATGTTTTGCATAACTTTGAAAGAGGAACCACAGCCAGGAGGCAAGGCAACCGGCATGATTCATATTCTGCTCGATTTTTCTGCTTTCTTTTTCTTTCTTTTTTTTGCGGGATTCTGCTTTCCTTTTCGCTTTCCTTTGTGGAGAAGGCAAGTCAAGATCAGGCTTCATGTAAAGTTAAGGGTGTTTGGCTTGGAGCAAATTGAGTATGGGTGACCGATCCAAAAAAGTTGACCCTGTTTGCGCATGAGTGAGGAAAAAATGCGCATAAAAAAACTAGTGTTGGTCTATAGGGCGAGTCTAGATTCCAGGCTCATCGGCGAGGGACCGGTGGATGAACCGGTGGACTTGATCGGGGCGTTACATTTCCTCCCCTTCCCCTCCGGTCCCCATTGTCAGCGTGTCCCTGTCCACTCTAACCTTGTCATCAGCCATGGTCCACGAGAAGGTCATATACTACAAGATGCTCATGTTGGAGCATTGAGCGGAGCTTGCGACAGAGGTGCACGCCACCGAGGCATGACGCGGTCAGCATTGCAGCCGGGTAACCTTTGAGCTCACCGGAGCCGTGCTTGGAATAGTAGTAGGAGGAGATGGGCATGCAGGTTGACCCCGCCACCAGGTTCAAGCTGGCGATGCGACGGCCGGCGAGGGCGACAACATCCACTTCCTCTCCATGGAGGAGGCAGATGAGCAGTTCCTCCTTGCCCAAGCTGAGGAGACGGAGCATCGCGGCGGAATCGTTGCTTGAGCTCGAGCTCGAGGCCGAGCACACAGGCAATGCCGCCTTCGCCAAGCTCACCATCGGCCCTACCATCGTGGCCGATATCTGCACCATCCTCGACTCCCTCGAGTCCACGCGGGTGGTGGCGGAGAACCGACGCGAAATCCACCTCTGCGACGTCAAGCGGGAGCGGCTCCTCCCGGATGACGATGATGATGAGGAGACACCATCGATTCGACCTGCCGCCAATGAGTACAAGGCCATCGGCTTCGGCAAGGGGGTCATTGAGCTCTTCTTCGACGAGGATTAGGAGTAGGCTAGTATCTTTACAATCCTATTTTTCCGATGAAGTTTGTTTTTATCTACCTATATATGAACTATCTATAAAACAACGTTGCATGCATGGTTTTGTATGGATTTGAGTGTTTGCAAATGGACGGTGAGGTTTTTTTTTTTTGAGAAAACGTCGGCACTTTATTAATCAAGCAACATAATTACAAAGAGTCTCTCGGATACATTCCGAAGTAGAAGTGAAAACACAAAGACCATTACAGCTCAAACACGATTTAGCTAAATTATGAGCTAAAACATTAGACTGCCGACGAATAAACTTGACCCAAGAAAAAAGAATATTCGACATGCCATCTTTGATCTCCGAAACCACAGCACCAACGAGTGAACGATCGCGAACATGGGAATTGATTCTCTGCACCAAAGAGAGGCAATCGGAGGCGAATATTACCGAATCACATCCCATCTCACGTGCAAGGTTAACTGCTCGCCGAAGGGCACATGCCTCAGCTAATTCAGGATCAGGGCTACCATAATTGGCTTCTCTACATGCAATAACAAATTGTCCATCAGAGTTGAGAGCAACCACACCTGCACCAAACTTAGCTCAGAGAAGATGGCGGCATCACACATGAATAATATAGAACCCGGCGGCGGCGGAGACCAAGAGGTACTTGAGGCAATGCTCTCACGCCTATGCACAAGATCCGGTTTGTATAGATGCCGAAAGATCAAATTAACATAAGCTTTTATCTTAAAAACGGTACGGACAGGATGTGGCTCATCTTCATTGTTCCGAACAGAGTTCCGCGCCTCCCAAATATGCCATATAGTAACAGCCATGACTGTAGCCTGCTGATCCGAGGAACGAGAGAGGAAATCAAACATCCATTGCTTTGGCAAAGAGAAGTTAGACCGCGATAGCTTGATGTCGAAGGATTGCTTCACTTGCGACCAGATCTCATAAGCAAAAGGGCAAAACAACAGCGAGTGCTCGATTCCTTCCGTCCTCCCACAGAAACAACACAGGTTAGAAGTTGGCACATGACGACGTTGGAGTTGGATACCTGATGGGAGGCAATCGTGAGCAAGCCTCCAAAGGACCACCTTCATCTTATTTGGAGCCTTGATAGACCAAATAGATTTCCAACTTTTCATAATAGTCATGCCATCCGATGCCATTCCACGTCCAGGCACACTATGAACACGTTGGAAACGAGCTGTCCGAGCCAAATTATACGCTGATCGTACAGAGTATTCTCCAAATCTCGTGTGAGGCCATCTCACATAATCATCATCACCATGTCGACCAATAGGAAGCAACATAATCTCATTGGCAATATTCTCATTGAAAAATGCTCGAACCGTATCCTCACACCACGTACCTCTGTCCTCATCCAGAAGACACTTGACTGTAGCCGTAGACGGTATCGGAGACATCGTTTGAAGTAAATCAGGTGGCGTGGATGGTATCCAATGATCACCATTAATACGAACAGCAGCTCCATTACCAATGCCCCATTGTACCCCTTGCTTCAGTAGCTCACGACCAAATAAAATACTGCGCCATGTGTAAGAGGCCGATCTAGGTGCAATAGCATGCCAGAAATCGCCATGAGGAAAATATCTGCCCTTAAGAACCCGGGCGCAAAGGGAATCCGGCGAGGTCAGAATACGCCAACCTTGTCGACCAAGCATGGCCTGATTGAATAAGGCCATATCACGAAATCCCATCCCGCCAAGAAACTTAGGTGTAGTTAGCCATTCCCACGACCTCCAGTGTAGTTTTTTCTTCCCATCCTCGCAGCCCCACCAATTGTCCGCAATGATTTGTCTGAACTTCTCACAAGTGGCAATTGGAAACTGAAAACAGCTCATGACATGTGCAGGAATTGCTTGAATGACAGACTTAAAAAGTGCCTCCTTGCCCGCCCGAGATGCAGGACGATCCGACCAAGCATGCATCCGCTGCCATGCTTTATCAGGCCAAATATTGAAAGTAGCCGTAGATGACTGTCCAACCTCAGTGGGCATTCCCAAATATGTTTTATGAAGTACTTCACTACTTATTCCCAACTGAGATTTGACACGAGTCTTCACCATTACATCACAATGATTTCCAAAGAATAAGGAGGACTTCTCTTTATTAATCAATTGGCCAGACCCGCTGCAGTACTTATCAAGGGTAGCCTCCAGAGCAGCCACACTCCTTGGATCACTTCTTGCAAAGAAGATGCTGTCATCGGCGAAGAGAAGATGTGAGATAGGTGGGCCATGACGCCCGTTACGAACACCTTGGAGCTCGCCACATCTCTCTTTCTGTAGTAACAGACTTGACAAACCTTCAGTACAAATAAGGAACAAGTAGGGACTGATTGGATCACCTTGGCGAATACCACGTGAAGGAACAACAACTTCAATAAGTTCACCATTAACCCTAACAGCATATCGGACATTAGTGACACAACGCATCACAGTATCAATCCAACCCGGAGCAAAACCAAGCTTCAAAAGACAACCATGAAGATAGCACCACTCCACACGATCATATGCTTTCATCATATCAATCTTCAAGGCAAAATAAGGTTTTTTCACCCGTTGACGCCGAATAGTATGCATGCATTCATAGACAATCAAGGTATTATCCGTGATAAGTCTTCCTTGCGCTGCCAAACAAACGGGGGTTGGGCTGCTTCAACCGTGATTGAAGATGCTCTAACATAGCAGAGTAGGAGTATATGATCGTCCAGGAGTTGTAATGGGACGTGGTTATAAACCAATGACAAATCTTTGTATTTTGGACATGCAAAATGGAACTCAACTTGGTGAGATAAACTACATATTCAAGTCCTGAAATCTGAATCACATGCATGTTCAGTTCAGTCTCCATCGCAAATTAGGTTGAGTGCACACACTGGCTAGTGAACGTAGGCGCTGGTCGTCGTGCATGCATTGATTTCTCTACCGATCGTTGAGGTACGTATACAGTACAGGTACGCTTCGTGGATCAGTAACGGAACCCCGCCCTTTGGTTTGGTGAAGTTAGCTTCCAACTTTGCCAAAAGGAACGGCACAGTACACTAGTCAACAAGCCCACAACTGCAAGCATGCATCGCTCCAAAGAACATGCATGCATGCATGGATGGGCAACGGATCGCTCCAAATCCGCGAAACGAATGCTGGTCATCATATCCACGGCCAAACCGGCCCCTCGCCCACGGTCATGAGCGACTTCAATTATTTCTCGTTCCAGATTACGAAGACCAAATTTTTGCCTCTTTCGATCCGTTCTTTCTATCTAGTATCTATTATCAGAAATGTGGACGTCCCTTGCGTACGTAAACGGCGTACGAGGATGAGGATCGATCCCCACGTAGACGGACACCAGCCATGCACCAACACTTGTCAGCTACTCCGTGCAAATCCGTTGGAGCTCGCCTAGCATTGCTTGCACCACGCTCGAAGCATCGTCCTACTCCCTCCGTTTTAAAATAGATGACTCAACTTTATACTAACTTTGTATTAAAGTTAATATAAAATTGAGTTATCTATTTTGAAATGAAGGGAGTACGTGCATACGCGCGTCGATGATCGATGGAGCTCCGGCCAGCCGTCCGTACCGGGCACCGGCATGGCCCGCATGCAACGCAACGCTCGCGATCGCGACAGGCTAGCGGACGTACACACGCGGACACGCCCTCCCGTGTGGTCGCTGATAGAGCTTTCCCCAGCGCACGCAAGCTTTCCCTCCTCCACTCTCCGCCGTTCCCTTCTCTTCCTCCTTTGTGGACTGTGGTGGTTTGGCGTTTGCAAGCCACCTCCCGGCGTTCGGCCTCTCTCTCTCTCTCTCTCTCTCTCTCTCTCTCTCTGCGAGTAGAGCGCCATCATTGGCCATTACACCCTCAAGCTACGTACGCACTCCTCCCATGGCGCTATCATCGATCGATCCGGCCGGTACTGTAGTTGCACACAAGCGATGACTCACTAAGCACCTAGTACCCATACATCGACGTCGTGCAACTTTTGTTTTCGTGTGTCCTTCTCGACGCACCAACCGGCCGGGCAAAAACATAAAACGGGTGGAACCCGCATTAACTGACGCGTACGTACTGTGGCAGCACCGCAACGCAAAGCATGCAACTCGTGATGAAACTGAAGCCTGAAGATGCATGCATGCTTGTTTTTCGTCAGGGATTTCATTGCACGGTTGAAACTGATCAACACATAATTAAGCGGTCTCCCTCTTCATATATGCATTGAATGTGCGTGCTAGTTAACAATGGAGCATGGCTTTTTCCTGTCCTTTTTTTTATCAACTGTATCTGTCGGTCTAGCCCACTCGTGCAACATATACAGAAACCTCCTTTTCCCTTCAAGTACAAGGATCAGGTGCCTTGTGCTTTATTCGGCGTGCACTGCTGCTATACCCAGCCGGGCCCTCCCCGGCGACCTTGCCGTCCTGCTGCAGGTCATGTTAATCAGTTGGTTTTCATGATCACCAGAGCAAAGCAGAGCGTAATCCTCACTTTTTCAGCTGGAAGTTTCAGGCCTTCGCTTTGTTTGATTTCATCTCCTCACTTTCTCTGTAGCTAAGCAAGCTAGCAGGTGACGGCAAATTACCTGCTGATCGACACGATTTACGCGGCAATCGGGTCCAGATGAATTGAGCTGTACCCACTGTCGTCGGTCCATGGATGACTAGCCTGCAAAGCTATGCCGGAGTTGAACACGTTTGTGAACACTGTTGTCGACGCCGCTGATTTTCTGAACCGCCAGCTGACTCTACCGTACAGCCTTTCTTCTTCATGGTAACGTGCGCCGTACCATTGTGTGATCGATGTTCTTCCTTCCTTCCTTTCTTCTGCTTTGGTAACGTCGAGTCAATCGATCATTACAACGGCGAAATTTCGGCCAACAACTTAATTTTGCCATTTCACCGACACGTACGTACGTAGATATACTGTGAGATTTTTCTTGGCTCGCAAATGGAGTGTCGATCGTGATTGTGAGATCATCGACGGGCCCGGCCGGGCAGCGCGTTGATTAATTATTACTCCCCCGAGACGCCATTGTCGCTGCCGCCACGAAGCAAACATGAAAACGATCCATCCGTCGAGCTTAGTAAAAAGACCTTTTAGATCAGTAATAAGCACTGGTGCCAAGTGATGACACCGCGTTTATTTCTCCTCCCTGCTTCTGGAACGACAGTGCAGCTCCACCCGTCGCCGGCCGGCCAGCCGCTGTCAGTCAGGCGGACAGAAGACAGACAGACAGCAGCGACCCGATTTTTTACCACATTTGCATCGCTTCGATTTGATTAGGTCTGAGCGATGTCCATTCATCGATCCATCTCTGTATCTGGACGCGCACCTGCACAGTGGACGGGACGTTGTTTGGCCCCCATGCTCGCACGCATATCAGATGGAACGTGAAGGTCGGCAAGGGAAGGTGGGCCGCTGCTTCCAGCGACGCGATCCTTGAGGTTAATCGGCCGGTGATTATTTGTCGATGATCAGTTAGCTGGAGCATGACCTGATGAGCAGTAATCTCTCCTTCTCAGCTGATAAATCATGCGAGTTATTAGTGCACTGCCGTGACGCGATTCTTAATTGCAGAGCACGCAGGTCCGTGGCCGCATTGATGGGCTACCGTTGGGGGCTTAATTAGGAGTGTCGCACTTAATCAGCAGTGTACCGGCGAGGAAAGAAGAGCTCCCTTCTTGTGAAGGAAAGTCACGTCCCCAACAAACCACGTGATAAGAGAGAAACACACCCTGGCACAGTGCCCCTGGCCTGTCTCTGCTCCCTCCCCTCCGCACGGCCGGCGCACTGTTTTATCCCGCCGCGCGCCACAAACCGCAGCTGTCTTGAACTCCAATCCATTGCTTCTGCGTTGCTTCGGGCCTACATGATCGCTGCCTCACCTCACTCCCTCTTTCTCTCTCGCCGAGTGAGCTTGAGGTTCTTGCCACGCACGCTCTCCCCATATATACCCGACCATACATACCCACCACCACCAGGCAGCCATCGATCGGGAGGAAGCAACCGTCGGTGCATCATACCCATCGCCATTACCTCCGTCCATCCGTGTTGCCTAGCTCAGCTGCCGGAGAGGGATCAATAGAATGGGACGTCCGTCGTCCGGCGGCGTGGGGCAGCCCAAGCTCCGCAAGGGGCTGTGGTCGCCCGAGGAGGACGAGAAGCTCTACAACCACATCATCCGGCACGGCGTCGGCTGCTGGAGCTCCGTCCCCAGGCTCGCCGGGCTGAACCGCTGCGGCAAGAGCTGCCGCCTCCGGTGGATCAACTACCTCCGCCCCGACCTCAAGCGCGGCTGCTTCTCGCAGGAGGAGGAGGACCACATCGTCGCGCTCCACCAGATCCTCGGCAACAGGTCTGTCCGCGGCTCCGCGCAATGCATTCAGTTCGTATTGATTTTTCAGTGCGGAGGTCGATTCGAGCTAGCAGAAAGATTTGGGAAAACATACTGAATTACTGATGCGTGTCGTGTGTGCGTGCAGGTGGTCTCAGATCGCGTCGCACCTGCCGGGCCGGACGGACAACGAAATCAAGAACTTCTGGAATAGTTGCATCAAGAAGAAGCTCCGGCAGCAAGGCCTCGACCCCGCTACGCACAAACCCATGGCCGCCGCCGACACGGCCACGCCGGCATTGCCGGACACGGAAGAAGAAGACCGCAAGCCCCTTGCCGCGGCGGCCGACGGCAGCCTCGCTCCGAAGCAGACGGCGGTGTTCGACCCGTTCCCGGTGTGCGCCGACTACGGCGCCAGGTTCGCCGAGGACCTCGGCGCGGCGAACGCGGCGGCATTGTACGGCCAGTTCTACGGTGGAAAGGAGGCCGCGGACGAAGATGCCGGGTTCGGCGCCGCGGACTACAGCTGCGTGCTGGACGTCCCGGAGAGCCTGGGCTACGGGGAGAGCTCCAGCAACAGCAGCAACCGGAACTACGGCGGCGAGGTGGGCAGCATGCTCGACGGCGAGGTACGAAGCGTGCTCGATGGCGAGGTGCTACACTGGGCCAAGGCGGAGCCGGCCTTCGCGGAGATGGAGTATGAGTTCTCGCTGCCATGCCAAGAGCAGAGCCTCCTCCCAAATTTCGAGTTCAACTTGGAACACTACTTCTGACATTTTTTTCCCTTTTTCATTTTAAAAATATATTTTCTTTCTTTCTCCCTCCATTTTTTAAGAGACATGGATGACACTGTAAAATCGCAAATTAGTGCTACTTCAGGTAATGTATAGCTTCATTTCCAATTGAGTGTGGCTAGGTCTGAGTGGACCGAGACTTAACTAAGTTTCACTCAAGCGAAATTGTATATAAGAAGGAAAAAAGAAAAAAATTACAAGATTTTTTTTGAACAGATCTCTATGCAAGATCAAATAAATATAGCATAGACTGAGACATGAGTAAGTCAATGAGAATTAGCAAAACTGCTTCCAGTTTTGTAGGCGAGTTAGCTTACTTCATCTTGCATGGTGAATAAATTAGCTACTTTCAGTTAAATGTGTTTTATCAGCAAACTACACAGGTGTACACACTTCTTGGGCGGTTGCGCATCATAGCGAACAAACCAAACCGCGCGAATTGGCTTAATATACTGACCCTCGATTACTTTTCTGCATGAACATGGGTTTTGTCAAGATTTATATTAGATATACGACACTTTAATTTTTTGGAAATGTCTTTCATGGTTTTGTGCTTTTGTGCCCTCTCAAGTCCCTAGCAATTCGTGAAAGCATGCTTGGGAGGATAGGCATGATTTTCTTGGTTATCCGTGAAATATTTCTTGTTTTATTTTCAATGCCAATAGCTGGCTGGAGTTATCCCGACAAAAGTGACCACTAAAAGTAAATACATCTTTGACCCAACAGTTGGGCCAAAAAAATGCCCATTTTCCGGTGACGCACTATCAAATTGTTAATACTAGTATTTTGATCTTAATTTAATAGTTGAAGAACACAAAAAAGAAGCTATTATGTACGTAATAAAAAGGTCTTTATGTTCAAATTGATAAGGTATTGTACATCCATAAAAAGAATAAAGAATTTGACATGCTAAAAATTTAGAAGAAAATATATAAACTACTACATCTCTAGGATTTCATAGACAACGTACAGCTAAAACACAAAGAAAAATATAAGTATATCAAAACTCCTAGTTACCATGTGAAAAAAATGAATTTTAACTTAAATGACATCAAATAAATTCATACATGGCAGATTTCCGTATTAACTAAGAAACGTCATATATAAAATTGCCAGCATACATTAAACAAATTTATATTAACTTGCTGTGGTTCTATAGTTTGAGTTGCAATGACGACAAAATCATTTGCCATGGCAGCAAGTTTTTCGTTTTACGATGAAAATGATTCAAAATTGAAAATATGGAAAAACACGGGAAATTTCCATGGACAATACATGACATTAAAATAAAAATGCCACGATCCAAGTAATGAAATTGTCATGCTCTATATTTTATTTGTCATAACACAAAATCAAAAAGGAAAATTATCATGTTTGAGATAATAAGTATGCCATGACATCAATAATCAATATGCCTCGATCCCAATATTAAAATTGCCATGCTCTATATTTTCTTTGTCATAATAAAAAATCAAAGAAGAAAATTGCCATGATCCAAAATATTGAAAATTGCCATGCCATTAAAAATATTTTTACCATGATATAGATTAAAAAAGTGCAATATTACTATATTGACATGCTTTTCAAAATAAAATTGCCATGCTGTAGATAGAGATTTCAGTAATGAATTTTTGTGAGCTTGCCTTGTGAACATAATGATTTTTTCTGAAACTTGTCATGCTAACAAACAAAGGTGGTAGATATGAAAGCAAAAATTCATAAAACTATCATATGAACAGAAATAATTGCTCTAAGTTTGTCACGTGAACGTTACCAAATTATAAAATTGGCATAAATTATGAAATTAAAAAATATGTGCACCTGCCATGGAAGCCACAAGTTGAAGTTTCAATACAATAAAATTGCCCTAGTCAATACAATAAATTTACCATGCTCAATTACAAAAAATTGTCGTGATGCAAAAGGAAAAAAAATCACATTATTTATATATATGTCAAATTTGGCTCAGGCTTGTACTAACAATTTCAGGAAAATGGTATTTTTTGTAGATAAAATTGCAAAACTTTGGTGAATTTTCTATAAAACAAAGCAAACATAGTGATCCTGGTTTAGTTTCATAGGACATTTTTTTGTTTTCTACAACGATTCCCAGCAGTTCAATCCACTAATGTTCCTGTTAAAAATGAGCAGCAACCTATTGTTCAGGTGAAGAATGTTGTTGACTCAGGTGATACATTTGATAAGAAAGTTGTTGATGCCCATATGAATCTATCGATGATAATTAACATGTCACTCCAAATCAGCGTGTTGTTCCACCAAGTTGGAATGTCGCAGGTGGCAAATTAGGCGAACTGGTGCTGGCGCATGCCCAAGGTTAATTGAAGAGTGCAATGTTATTTCTTATGCATTATCCATGGAAGAAGAAACTGAAAATTCTTCATATCCAGAGGCTATTATTCCTAGTGATAACAATAGGTGGATGACCACTATGCATGTTGAGATGGAATCATTTGAAGAAGAATGACACTTGGGATTTAGTAAACTTACCATGAGAGAAAAACCTATTTGTTGCAAGTGTGTTTTCAAAAGAAAAGAAAGATTTTCTGCTAATTATTAGGCAAGATCTAAATCAAGGTAGTTGCTAAATGTTATAGCCACATGGTTTGAAGCAATCCCCTAGACAATGGTATAAGAGATTTGACACCTTCATGCACATGGTTTTAAGAGGTTTACTTATGACAACTGTGTTTATTTGGAATTTGTGAATGGTTTAGCTATTTATTTGCTACTTTAATTCGATGATATACTGTTTCCTGCAAAGTGTACTGATGACCCACAAGTATAAGGGATCAATCATAGTCCTTTACATAAGTAAGAGTGTCGAACCCAACAAGGAGAAGAGGGAAATGACAAGTGGTTTTCAGCAAGGTATTCTCTGCAAGTACTGAAAGTAGCCGTGGCAGATATTTTTGTACCAAGTTGATTCGTAACAAGTAGCAAGTAGCAATAGTAACAAAGGTGCAACAAGGTGGCACAATCCTTTTTATAGCAAAGGACAAGCCGAAAAGTTCTCTTATAGTAAGCAAAGTGTTCTCAAGGACACATGGGAATTCTCGTCTAGTCACGTTTATCATGTTTAGTTGATTCGCGTTCACTACTTTGATAATTTGATATGTGGGTGGACCGGCGCTAGGGCGATGTTCTTACTTGAACAAGTAACCCTCTTATGATTACCCCCTCTCGCAATCATATGCTGACCCACATGTATAGGGGATCAATCGCAGTCCTTCCGATAAGTAAGAGTGTCAAACCCAACAAGCTAGGAACAGAAAGAAATGACAAGCAGTTTTTAGCAAGGTATTGTCTGCAAGCACTGAAATTATCGGTAATAGATAGTTTGATAGCAAGGTAATTTGTAACGAGCAAAAAATAGTAATTGTAACAAAGGTGCAGCAAGGTAGCCCAATCCTTTTGGTAGCAAAGGACATGCCGAAACTTTCTCTTATAGCAAGCAAAGCGTTCTTGAGGACACACAGGAATTTCATCTAGTCATTTTCATCATGTTTGTTTGATTTGCGTTCGCTACTTTGATAATTCGATATGTGGGTGGACCGGTGCTTCGGTGTTGTTCTTACTTGAACAAGCCCCCCATTTATGATTAACTCCTCTCACAAGAATCTACAACTATGAAAAAGAATTAAGATAAATCTAACCATAGCATGAAACATATGGATCAAAATCACCCCTTGCAGAATAGCACATAAACTAGGGTTTAAGCATTTGTCACTCTAGCAACCCATCATCTAATTACTACTCCACAATGCCTTCCCTTTGGCCCAAAGATGGTGAAGTGTCATGTAGTCGACGTTCACACAACACCACTAAAGGTAGCAACAACATACATATCATCAAAATATCAAATTCACATGATTACTTATGATAAGACTTCTCCCATGTCCTCAAGAACAAAAGTAACTACTCACAAATCATATTCATATTCAAGATCAAGATCAAATGGGTATTGAATATCATTAAGGATCTGCACATATAATCTTCCACCAAATAAACCAACTAGCATCAACTACATGATGTAATCAACACTACTAGCAACCCACACGTACCAATCTGAGGTTTCGAGACCAAGACTGAATACAAGAGATGAACTAGGGTTTGAGATGAGATGGTGCTGGTGAAGATGTTGATAAAGATTAGTCCTCCCATGATGGGAGGATCGTTGGTGATGATAATGGCTTTGATTTCCCCCTCCCTGAGGGAAGTGTCCCCGGCGGAATCGCTCCGCCGGATAGCAAAAGTGCTCCTGCCCAGGTTCCGCCTCGAGATAGTGGCGCTTCATCTAGAAACCTTTATTCTCATTTTTTTCTAGGTTAAATGGCATCATATATCAGAAGATGGGCTTCGGAGGCCTGCCACGGGCCCCACATCTCAGGGGGGGCTAGGCGCGCCCTCAGGCTTGTGGCTGCTTGGTGGGTGATTGATACGTCTCCAACGCTGATACGTCTCCAACGTATCTATAATTTTTGATTGTTCCATGCTATATTATATCCTGTTTTGGACATTATTGGGCTTTATTATACACTTTTATATTATTTTTGGGACTAACATATTAACTAGAGGCCCAGCCCAGAATTGCTGTTTTTTTGCCTATTTCAGAGTTTCGCAGAAAAAGAATATCAAACAGAGTCCAAACGGAATGAAACCTTCGGGAACGTGATTTTCGGAACGAACATGATCAGAGGAATTGGACCCTACATCAAGCAATCAACAAGGAAGGCACGAGGTAGGGGGCGCTCCTACCCCCTCCCCCCCAAGCGCGCCCGCCACCCTCGTGGGGCCCATGTTGCTCCACCGACGTACTCCTTCCACCTATATATACCTACGTACCCCCAAACTACCAGATACGGAGCCAAAACCCTAATTCCACCGCCGTAACTTTCTGTATCCACGAGATCCCATCTTGGGGCCTTTTCCGGAGCTCCGCCAGAGGGGGTATCGATCACGGAGGGCTTCTACATCAACACCATAGCCTCTCCGATGAAGTGTGAGTAGTTTACTTCAGACATACGCGTCCATAGTTATTAGCTAGATGGTTTCTTCTCTCTTTTTGGATCTCAATACAAAGTTCTCCCCCTCTCTTGTGGAGATCTATTCGATGTAATCTTCTTTTGCGGTGTGTTTGTTGAGACCCATTAATTGTGGGTTTATGATCAAGTTTATCTATGAACAATATTTGAATCTTCTCTGAATTCTTTTATGTATGATTGGTTATCTTTGCAAGTCTCTTTGAATTATCAGTTTGGTTTGGCCTACTAGATTGATCTTTCTTGCAATGGGAGAAGTGCTTAGCTTTGGGTTCAATCTTGCGGTGTCCTTTCCCAGTGACAGATGGGGCAGCAAGGCACGTATTGTATTGTTGCCATCGAGGATAACAAGATGGAGTTTATATCATATTGCATGAGTTTATCCCTCTACATCATGTCATCTTGCTTAAAGCGTTACTCTGTTCTCTTGAACTTAATACTCTAGATGCATGTTGGATAGCGGTCAATGTGTGAAGTAATAGTAGTAGATGCAGGCAGGAGTCGGTCTACTTGTCTCGGACGTGATGCCTATATACATGATCATACCTAGATATTCTCATAACTATGCCCAATTCTATCAATTGCTCAACAGTAATTTGTTCACCCACCGTAATACTTATGCTCTCGAGAGAAGCCTCTAGTGAAACCTATGGCCCCCGGGTCTATTCTCCATCATATTTATCTTCCAATACTTAGTTATTTCCTTTGTCATTTATTTTACATGCATCTTTATTTCTCTTTATCATAAAAATACCAAAAATATTATCTTATCATATCTATCAGATCTCACTCTCGTAGGTGACCGTGAAGGGATTGACAACCCCTTTATCGCGTTGGTTGCAAGGAGTTTATTTGTTTGTGTAGGTGCGAGGGACTCGTGTGTGGCCTCCTACTGGATTAATACCTTGGTTCTCAAAAACTGAGGGAAATACTTATGCTGCTCTGCTGCATCACCCTTTCCTCTTCAAGGGAAAATCAACGCAGTGCTCAAGAGGTAGCAAACGTAACTATAATTTTTTATTGTTCCATGCTATTATATTATCTGTTTTGGATGTTTAATGGGCTTTATTATGCATTTTTATATTATTTTTGGGACTAACCTATTAACCGAAGGCCCACTGCAAATTGCTGTTTTTTTTGCCTATTTCAGTGTTTCACAGAAAAGGAATATCAAACAGAATGAAACCTTCGCGAGGATCGTTTTTGGAACAAACGTGATCCACGAGACTTGGAGTGGATGTCAAGGAAGCAGCGAGGCGGCCACGAGGTAGGAGGGCGCGCCCCCACCCTTGTGGGCCCCTCGCAGCTCCACGCTACTTCTTTCGCCTATATATACTCATATACCCTAAAACATCCAGGAGCATCACGAAAACGTATATCCACCGCCGCAACCTTCTGTACCCATGAGATCTCATCTTGGGGCCTTTTCCGGCGCTCCGCCGGAGGGGGAATCGGTCATGGAGGGCTTCTACATCAACATCATAGCCTCTCCTATGATGTGTGAGTAGTCTATCTTAGACCTTCGGGTCCATAGTTATTAGCTAGATGGATTCTTCTCTCTCTTTGGATCTCAATACAAAGTTCTTCTCGATTCTCTTGGAGATCTCTTGGATGTAATTCTTTTTGCGGTGTGTTTGTCAAGATCCGATTAATTTTGGGATTATGATTAAGATTATCTATGAACAATATTTGGTTCTTCTCTGAATTCTTTTATGCATGATTAAAATATCTTTGCAAGTCTCTTCGAATTATCAGTTTGATCTGGCCTACTAGATTGATTTTTCTTGCAATGGGATAAGTGCTTAGCTTTGGGTTCAATCTTGCGGTGTCCTTTCCGAGTGACAACAAGGGCAGCAAGGCACGTATTGTATTGTTGCCATCGAGGATAAAAAGATGGGGTTTATATCATATTGCTTGATTTTATCCCTCTAGATCATGTCATCTTGCCTAATGCGCTACTCTGTTCTTATGAACTTAATACTCTAGATGCATGCTGGATAGCGGTCGATGTGTGGAGTAATAGTAGTAGATGCAGAATCATTTCGGTCTACTTGTCACGAACGTGGTGCCTATATACATGATCATGCCTAGATATTCTCATAACTTTTCGCTTTTCTATCAATTGCTCGACAGTAATTTGTACACCCACCGTAGATTATGCTATCTTGAGAGAAGCCACTAGTGAAACCTATGACCCTGGGTCTATTCTCCATTATATTATTTTCCCGTCAAGTAGTTATTTCTGTCACCGTTTACTTTGCAATCTTTACTTTTCAATCTATGCAACAAAAATACCAAAAATATTTATCTTATTATCTTTATCAGATTTCACTTTTGCAAGTGACCGTGAAGGGACCAACTGTTGGGGAACGTAGCAGAATTTTAAAATTTTCTACGCATCACCAAGATCAATATATGGAGTCATCTAGCAACGAGGGAGAGGGGAGTGCATCTACATACCCTTTAGATCGCGAGTGGAAGCGTTCAAGAGAACGGTGTTGATGGAGTCGTACTCGTCGTGATCCAAATCACCGATGACCTAGGGCCGAACGGACGACACCTCCGCATTCAACACACGTACGGTTGGGAAGACGTCTCCTCCAACTTGATCCAGCAAGGGGGATGGAGAGGTTGATGGAGATCCAGCAGCACGACGGCGTGGTGGTGGAAGTAACGGTGATCTCGGTAGGGCTTCGCCAAGCTCAGGGAGAGGGAGAGGTGTCACGGGAGGGAGAGGGAGGCGCCAGGGGCTAGGGTGCGGCTGCCCTCCCCCCCACTATATATAGGACCCCTAGGGGGCGCCGGCCCTAGGAGATGGGATCTCCAAGGGGGGCGGCGGCCAAGGGGGGTGGAGTGGCCCCCAAGCCAAGTGGGGCGCCCCCCACCCCTAGGGTTTCCAACCCTAGGCGCAGGGGGAGGCCCATGGGGAGCGCACCAACCCACTAGGGGCTGGTTCCCCTCCCACTTCAGCCCATGGGGCCCTCCGGGATAGGTGGCCCCACCTGGTGGACCCCCGGGACCCTTCCGGTGGTCCCGGTACAATACCGATTACCCCGAAACTTTCCCGATGGCCGAAACTTGACTTCCTATATATAAATCTTCACCTCCGAACCATTCCGGAACTCCTCGTGATGTCCGGGATCTCATACGGGACTCCGAACAACTTTTGGGTTACCGTATACTAATATCTCAACAACCCTAGCGTCACCGAACCTTAAGTGTGTAGACCCTACGGGTTCGGGAGACACGCAGACATGACCGAGATGACTCTCCGGTCAATAACCAACACCGGGATCTGGATACCCATGTTGTCTCCCACATGCTCCTCGATGATCTCATCAGATGAACCATGATGTCGAGGATTCAATCAATCCCGCATACAATTCCCTTTGTTAATCGGTACGTTACTTGCCCGAGACTCGATCGTCGGTATCCCAATACCTCGTTCAATCTCGTTACCGGCAAGTCACTTTACTCGTACCGTAATGCATGATCCCGTGATCAACCACTTGGTCACATTGAGCTCATTATGATGATGCATTACCGAGTGGGCCCAGAGATACCTCTCTGTCATACGGAGTGACAAATCCCAGTCTTGACTCGTGCCAACCCAACAGACACTTTCGGAGATACCCGTAGTGAACCTTGATAGTCACCCAGTTACGTTGTGACGTTTGGTACACCCAAAGCACTCCTACGGTATCCGGGAGTTGAACAATCTCATGGTCTAAGGAAATGATACTTGACATTTGGAAAAGCTCTAGCAAACGAACTACACGATCTTTAAGCTATGATTAGGATTGGGTCTTGTCCATCACATCATTCTCCTAATGATGTGATCCCGTTATCAATGACATCCAATGTCCATAGTCAGGAAACCATGACTATCTTTTGATCAACAAGCTAGTCAACTAGAGGCTCACTAGGGACGTGTTGTGGTATATGTATTCACACATGTATTAAGATTTCCGGATAACACAATTATAGCATGAACAATAGACAATTATCATGAACAAGGAAATATAATAATAACCATTTTATTATTGCCTCTAGGGCATATTTCCAACAATCTCCCACTTGCACTAGAGTCAATAATCTAGTTACATTGTGATGAATCGAACACCCATAGAGATCTGGTGTTGATCATGTTTTGCTCGAGGGAGAGGTTTAGTCAACGGATTTGCCACATTCAGGTCCGTATGTACTTTACAAATATCTATGTCTCCATTTTGAACACTTTCACGAATGGAGTTGAAGCGACGCTTGATATGCCTGGTCTTCCTGTGAAACCTGGGCTCGTTGGCAAGGGCAATAGCTCCAGTGTTGTCACAGAAGAGAGTCATCGGGCCCGATGCATTGGGAATGACTCCTAGGTAGGTAATGAACTCCTTCACCCAGATTGCTTCCTGTGCTGCCTCCGAGGCTGCCATGTACTCTGTTTCACATGTAGATCCCGCCACAACGCTTTGCTTGCAACTGCACCAGCTTACTGCCCCACCATTCAAAATATACACGTATCCGGTTTGCGACTTAGAGTCATCCAGATCTGTGTCGAAGCTAGCATCGACGTAACCCTTTACGACAAGCTCTTCATCACCTCCATAAACAAGAAACATATCCTTAGTCCTCTTCAGGTACTTCAGGATATTCTTGACCGCTGTCCAGTGTTCCATGCCAGGATTGCTTTGGTACCTTCCTACCAAACTTACGGCAAGGTTTACATTAGGTCTGGTACACAGCATAGCATACATGATAGACCCTATGGCCGAGGCATAGGGGACGACACTCATCTTTTCTCTATCTTCTGCCGTGGTCGGGCATTGAGCCGTGCTCAATCTCGTACCTTGCAACACAGGCAAGAACCCCTTCTTTGACTGATCCATGTTGAACTTTTTTAATATCTTGTCAAGGTACGTACTCTGTGAAAGACCAATGAGGCGTCTCGATCTATCTCTATAGATCTTGATGCCTAATATGTAAGCAGCTTTTCCAAGGTCCTTCATTGAAAAACACTTGTTCAAGTAGGCCTTTATGCTTTCCAAGAATTCTATATCATTTCCCATCAACAATATGTCATCCACATACAATATGAGAAATGCTACAGAGCTCCCACTCACTTTCTTGTAAATGCAGGCTTCTCCATAAGTCTTCGTAAACCCAAACGCTTTGATCATCTCATCAAAACGAATGTTCCAACTCCGAGATGCTTGCACCAGCCCATAGATCGAGCGTTGGAGCTTGCACACCTTGTCAGCATTCTTAGGATCGACAAAACCTTCCGGCTGCATCATATACACTTCTTCCTTAAGGAAACCATTAAGGAATGCCGTTTTGATGTCCATTTGCCATATCTCATAATCATAGAATGCGACAATTTCTAACATGATTCAGACGGACTTCAGCTCCGCTACGGGTGAGAAAGTCTCATCATAGTCAACCCCTTGAAC